>NC_087181.1:4892031-4912031 GCF_035594125.1 Scylla paramamosain
ATGTCAATGATGAGTTAATCCTTACAGTGTTAGTATTATGTTTCTCTCCACGTTGCAAAGCCATGCCGTATATGCCTGAGAGAAAAGCCTGCGAGCCGAATGCGCCTGTACAACGACCCACCTTGATTGCAGTTTGGTTCCTTGTTCCCTGCCGGACAGAGACACACGCCTGTGCTTGGGTCGCAGGGTCGCAGGCCGCACATACACGCCTTCATACACTCCGGTCCATAGTGACCAGCCGGACACGCTGTCAGGAGAGTGTTGTCATCATTTACTCGTGTTGTATGTACGTGTTAGGGATATTCTCATGAAAGTATGAAAATAACGTACGTGTGTTGCATTCGGTTCCCATGAATCCTGGGGGACAGTCTAGGCCACAAACGCCCGTAGCGGGGTGACACGTGGCTCCATTGGCACACTGACACTCATGCAGACACCCGGCGCCCCACTTTCCCTCTGGGCACTCTTTGGAGCAGTCAATGCCAACATATCCTGCTTTACACTCGCACACCCCACTCTGGGAAGTAAAGGTTACGATCATCATCATGGTTGTGTGCTCGAGTATAATATTGACTCCGGTCTGTGGAGCTAAAAGTTCATTATAAACGATAATTTATACAAATTTTATTTAACATTCTTTTTACTTCCTGTTCCTGTGCTTCCCGTTGAATAGATTATTTCAATACAATGCAGCAATGAAAGAAGTAAGGACGGAAACAAGGCACCTGCAGGGCAGCCGTTTTCACAAAATTCTCCGGACACGCTTGGTGGACACGTGCAGTTGCCAGTCACGGGATCACATGTGCCGCCGTTCTCACAGCGACACACCTATCAGGAAAAAATAACCTTTATGATCATAAGAAAAAGCGTGTTGATAGAAAAATGGCCAATTGTAATTTTTATGTAACATTTACTGCAGTTTTACAAGTGCAGTGATGGATCCATCGGGCCATATTTAGTTATACTCGGTAAGCAGGACTCGCCTCGTTACAGCTGGGTCCGTAGAAACCCGAGGGACACTCAAGTTCGCAGATGGGTCTAGTCCTGCCCGGGGGACACACACACCCCGAGCTGTCGCATTCCCCGGAACAGTCGTTACACGTGAGGGAACAGTTAGGTCCAAAATGTCCAGGGACGCAACCTGTAGGACAGAATCTCATGCTGACACTGGGACACGTTTCATACAATATATTGATCTTCACTCGTCTTCCATTCCTTCAATTTCATTCCGCCTGCCACTCTTCGTCAGTCATTATAAGTAAGCACGAATGTTTAAAAGTTTTGTGATGAATTAAAGTAATATTTGCACGGATCTTTAAAAACTGAGGAGAAACATAAACAGATATCAGAGAATTACGTAAAACAGTGAAAATGCGAGTATGACATGAAGTGTTCGTTTTAGTTTTACTAATTCTGAAATTAATGAGATATTGTGATACTGACAAACATTAACATCACACACTCAAGCAGACACAGCAAATGTGTGCGCTGTGCGCTTCTTGACTTACGCGTCTGGAGGGTAATAATCTTGCTGTACTCTGCGTAAGTTACGTCATTCCACGCGTCACGGTTTCTGGTCGTCTCGCCGTCCAGCACCGTCGAGTAGTCCTCTATGGCTGTCGAACCCATGTCCTGGTCGCCTCGGATGCTGTAGCCAGAGTAGTCCACGTCGTAGTTACCGCCCAAGACTGGAGAGGAGACTAGGCGTGAACGTCCTTACTCATGAACATAATTGTGTTCGTAAACCAACTTCCAAAGTTTCTATAGTAACTGTGTAGTCTAAAGAATCAGGAGTCCAGAACTCACTATCGCAGTGGACTTCGTCGACCAGAACGTAGCCTCTGCGGCAAGAACACGTGAAGGAGCCTTGCGTGTTCTGGCACTCGTGCTCGCATCCACCGTTCTCCATTGAACATTCATTCACATCTGTAAGAAAGCACAAAAATAGATTCTATCTCTAAGAGGGAGTGAGGATCAAGAATGTCACCAGCTATCGAAAGCACTTACCCAGGCAAGTGAAGGTGTCAGAGCTCAATGTGAAGCCTTGTGTGCTAGCGCAGGCGTAGCCTCCTTCGCTATTCACACACTCTTGTTGGCACCGATGGCTTCCAGCCTCACACTCGTCCGCATCCTGCCATTGGAAAACCGGTCCTCTCAAAACAAGAAGTGGGTTAGAGGTCGGAAACGACATCCTTATGCTTTATTTAATCTTTATTCAACAAGATCAGATGGTCATGAAAAGCTAAATTTTCCGTCACCATACTCTCATTGCTCCTCGACTATCACATCTTTATTCTGTGTTTTTTTTGCGATGGAAAGAAAAGCTGCATAATTTTGGATACATTAGCCTCCCACAATCACCTGACAGGAGCGCCCATCAGGTTGTAGCTGGTATCCCGGGTGACAGGTGCAAGTGGCTCCGTCTGGCCCGTGCTGGCACATGTGCTGGCAACCACCGTTGTTTTCAAGACAAGAGTTAATGACCTCCATGTCGATCACTGGAAAGGGAACAATTAGAAAATAGTGGTATTAACTGAAGACTTTTTTTTTTTCCCAGAAGGTAAATTTGCCTGCCTTCCCGGTTACTTACTGTAACAGGACTTGTTGTCAGTGCCAAGCTGGTAACCAGAGTTGCAGATGCACTCGTAGGAGCCCCAGGTATTCCGACATTGCTGACTGCTGGTGCCTGGTATATTACACTCATCAAGATCAACACACGAAACACGGTCGTTAGCCAAAGTAAACCCTCTTTGACATGTGCAGCGTGCACGGCCCTGCTCTTGTAGGCAGATGTGTTGACAGCCACCGTTATCCACCACGCAGGGATCCGCCGCCTCGCATCGCCGTCCGTCTTGGCCAAGTATGTATCTGAAACATAAGGCTGTCGTCAGGAATTCTCCATCAACTTATCTCGTAATGCATAGTATTTAAGCTACCATGAGAGCAAGGATACATTTCTTTCCTATATAAAAAATGATACCACAGGAAAGGCCAGGTCTTCACGACAGCACCAGCAAACATTAATGGCCCTTCCAATATACCAGCAGGAGGTGGCATCCCATCACAATGGTAATAAATATTTTCGTTTAATTGGCCATAAATCAGTGTTACGTAAACTTGGTCATTATTTACCTTCTGTACCAATAAGCAGCCATTCAAATAATACGGTTACGAGCTGCATACCAAACCTTCAGCGTCACTTGGGTCATTTGTTCCCGTCGCGTTGAAGTTCCTAGCGAACACTTGTTTGTTAGTATCATATTCAAATAATGAAACAAATCCTCTATCTTCTATAATTATTCGACGCTATTTGCTGAGGAACTAGCTCTCATTTCAAATCTTACCAAGAGCATGGACAACTTACAGATCAGGAGAGAGGTTTTTCAGTGTATCGTGTCCATGTCGTGGCGATGAGTCACACGGTGTTGTCAGCGTTTAAAAATGGTGGCTGAAATGCAAATACTCCAGTCCTTACTAATAGGATTTATAATAAATGTATATAATAATACAAGTTCTCCTTGATTCCTATGCTCTTGGGGATTATACCATATGATCACTGGTGGTGGGAATCAGGTGTTTGTAGGAGGGAACAGCCATTATTTTATACAGTATAATGTGTGTTACAATGTAGCTGATCATCAACACGGCTAATATCATGAAAAAAATAATAATATACGACTGTGAAATGAAAACTTATCTGAAAAGAACCAAGTATTTGAAAAGTTTGCGAGCTACGAGTACCGCTTTACTGGTGTTGGAATTGAAGATGGACAGGAAAAGAAGCATTTGCACAAGAAAAGGTTAGGAATGGCTACAAATACCAGCTATTTATTTTAGTCACGCCTTAGCATGACACTGAGAACCTTCACTACTTTCAAAATGCTTTGGTTGAAGTTACAGAATTTTTATTTATTTATTTATTTATTTATTTATTATTATTTTTTTTCTATGGTTGTGGTGACAGATTAAGACTTTTGCGAAACCAGCTAGTCATTTCTATAGTCTTTGAAAATGGTCGTGGTGAGAGTAATAAGGCGTTTCTGAATACGGGTCTGAGCACGCTGACCTTCCCATAAAGATCACCTATCACTAGTACTGAACGGCTCGCTGCACAACTCACCCTGGCCGGCAGGAGCACTTTGGCCTGCCAGCGGTGTCGTCGCAGTAGTGGTCACAGCCGCCATTCCTCACGCCACACGAAGCCTCACCTGCAAGACGACACGCCATGTTAGGCCTGCGTCTCGTGGCACAAGAGGGCGAAGCTGCGAGGGCGAGACGAACACACTCACTGCTCGGCGTTTGTGTGTGGATCTTAGAATGTAAGTCAGAAAAATCGTGGGCGTTTTTGCCCATAGATTACATCTGATTACCTTTGACTTGACTTTTCCTGTACTTCATTATTTCTTGGTTTATTTCTTGTCATACTTTTTTTTTTAAAGATTTTTATGCCTATATTAATTAATCTATCTTTTACCCTTTCCTTCTCTTTCTCTCTCCTCTCCTCTCCTCTCCTCTCGTCTCCTCTCCTCTCTCTCTCTCTCGTCTCTTTCTTCTATTCTCTTCTTCACTACTTTAATATATTAAATTTTGTCTTCCCTTCTTTCTTCACGTTGTGTTTTCCCTCTACTCTTCCCTTCTTTTGTTCTAGTTTCTACAATCTACTCTTCGTTCCTTCCTCACGTTCCCTTTTCTCACTGCCATCTTCCTCCTCTATTTCCTGCCTCTCGTCACACCATCTCACTTCTTCATCCTCTCAGTTTTTCTCCTCTCATCCTCCTCTTGTCCCTCCCACTTACTTTGCCTTCTCCGTCCTGTCTTCCCGTCCTCCCTGGCCTTACCAACACAGGTGCGTCCGTCGGGCATCAGGCGGCTCCCGGGACCACAGAGACAGCGGTAGGAGCCCACAGTGTTGGCACATTCGTGAGAGCATCCGCCGTTGTGAAACTCACACTCATTCACATCTATAATAAACAATGAATATTAAGAATAAAGATAAAAGATAAAGCATAAAGAGGAAAATAAAGAATAAAGTTAGAGGAAAATAGATTAAAATGATAAACAGAAGACTGAATTCACTCACTTGCTCACTTGCTCACTCTTTCGCTCACCGGGTCCATGTATTCACTGAATGACTCATTCGTGTTTTCTTCCGTTCATTCATTCACAACTTCAGGCTTTCACTTTTGTGTTTTCCCATGCAACACACACACAAACACTCAGGTTCACCAACACTTCAGTATTCGTATGGAAAGAGATACATTAAGGGAGAAATGAAGCGTGGTCGACTAAAAGGAGGAGGAAATGAAAGAATAAAAAAAGTTAAAGAAGAAGCAAGGAAAAAAATAAAAACTGAAGAAAGAGATGAAAGACGGAGGAGAAGACTAGAATGAAGTTAATCAGCTATAGTAGAGAAGAAGAAAAGGAAAATATAGAAATGAGGCCAATAGTATCAGAATAAGAGATAAATGTCATTACTGTCGCTCAACCCATTCCCTGAATAACCTTACCGTTTAAAAGTACCACCTATTCATAAACTCGTAGGGGTGATGAGTTTGCGAGTGAGAGAGGGAAGCATATACTTGATAATCTCAATGAAGAAAGTAGTGGAGAGCAATAGAATGGGGAAAGCCCCACCTTGACACGTGCGGCCGTCACGCCTCAGTCTGTCCCCCGGGCTGCAGCAACACATGAAGGAGCCCACGGTGTTCTTGCAGGAGTGTTCACATCCGCCATTGTTCACCTGACACTCGTCGCGGTCTGTGAGGGCGAGGGAAGGCAATGGGTCGTTAAATAGTTTAAGGACACTTCGAGCATTGCCAATAGTCTGCGTTGAACTAACAAATTATGTTTTTTTAAAGACTATCATGCATAAAGAAAGAAACTAAAATTGGTTATAATGCACCTCTGAAAGAAATAATATGCCTATTACTTTTGTTATCTGAACTTACAGTATACAAACAGCCTGGAGACAAGTGTTAAGAGACGCTTTCAGAAAATAACCTACGCTCTTTCACTTGATAAATTTATAGAAAATGGAAACTGCGAAACTGAAACAGCGAAGTCTGAGACAGATTGAATAGTCAGGAAGGTTGTCATGCTTAATTCAATATGCAAATTCTGGTGTGTGTGTGTGTGTGTGTGTGTGTGTGTTGATGGAGTCATAAGTTTAATACGTCGAGAAGACTTAAGTATATTCTTCATTCTCCCCCCCATACTAGTCGCCACGCCTGCTGCCCCGCCTGCCATTCTCCGGGTGGCTTGCCCTGACTTCGCATGTCAATATACCTGGACGCACAGGTATACACGCAACAGTTGCGCACCACATTCCGCTCCATTATCCCGCTGATGCTTGACCCTTTCACTGCTATGGGCACCTTTTGTCAAAATTCAGATTACTGTAAAACCAATGTTTGCTTTGACATGCAGAATGAAAAAAGTGAGTCAGTTCAATTCTGTCTTTTCTAGGCCGTTAATATTTCTAAGAGTCTTGAGCAAAAATAAGAAAAAAACAAATTACATTGTGATTATAGTTTTGTAGCCCTTAGCCAGTGCACCTGTTACATAAAAAGACGCTGCTGAAGAGAATATTGTGGTGAAAAAATATTATTGGTTAGCTAGTTCTTGCTTTAATGAGATAGTGAAACAAGGAAAGGCGGGAGTGGAACAGAGCACGGAGTTAGTCAGTTAATGAGGTACAAAGGAGGAAGATTATGTAACACGTGTTAAGCTGACCACAGACATGAAACGGAACTCCACGTCTGTCTTGCAATCCGCGAGGGGAGATGGCAACTGTGCTGGTGTTGTGGCCGTCCTTCGCCTTTCACCTCTTAAAGGAAGGATGTAGGTCCTAACTCCTCTTTTCTGTGCATCTCAGTTTTGTTTACCTTATTTCATTATGGGATTATATTTTATGCATCTCAGGGTTGCTCTTCTTATTTCGTTACAAAAAATTACGGAAAGTTTTATAACAACATAAATCCTTCAAGTCTTTAATAAGCTGTTTAATTTCACTGGTTCCACAACACTATTCGGTATTACACTTAAAAACTAACCGCAGTACGTCAACGGAAAAAAGAGATGGTGTTTGCTGCAGCCACCGTTGTTTTTAGGGGAGAGGCTATAAATAAATATTGATATGGTAATGTGTACGTTTAGTATACATTGTACTGCGTGTAGATCATGTATACCTTAACCACATAAAAACACAGTACAACAACGCATCTGCAGTCTACAAACTCTACATGAACATAAAACTTCACGCGTCACAGAATCCCACGTCTAGATTACATATCAATACCCTAAACCCTTCTTCGATAAGAGCACCAACACAGTCCTCGCTCGTGTATCGCTTATCGGCGCGGCATCGAGGACGCTTTGCCCCAAGTCACCGTGGAGGAGGCGGTGGTTTCAGGAGGAGCTGCGGGGGGATACCTGTCATCCGGGCCGGGGGTCTGGAGGGTTGTGATGAGTTAATCTGTGTAGCCATCGCGGGGTGGTGGGTGAGGAAAGTTAATGGGGGAAGGGATAGTGAGAAAGGAAGGAAAGGGGGTTTGAGAGAGAGAGAGAGAGAGAGAGAGAGAGAGAGAGAGAGAGAGAGAGAGAGAGAGAGAGCAAGGATAAATGCGGCTAAATTAATTCATAACTCTCTCTTTCTCTCTCTTTCTCTCTCTCTCTCTCTCTCTCTCTCTCTCTCTCTCTCTCTCTCTCTCTCTCTCTCTCTCTCTCTCTCTCTCTCTGTCTCAACACACACACACACACACACACACACACAGTTCCTTCAGATGGTGTCCTAGCCTCCATATTTTAGGTCATGTCCATTAGCCTCCTCGCAGGTAAACAAGCAGTAAATCTAAGGTGTCTGCTAGGCGTGATGTATGGCGCTTCCTTCCCAACGCTTTGTACATCACACATTTGCCCGCTGGCCCTTAAGGATCTGGGAGGGGCTGAGCAGGATGTTGAGGGCGAGGAAGCAAGGAGCGAGGAAGGGAGGGAGAGTAGAGGTGAAAGGCGTGTAAGAAGGGACAAGAGAACAAACTGCCAGAAAGGGCGGACTGGAAAAGGTGGTGCAGTGTGTAATCAGAGGCCTTGAGAGATGATTGTAAGGTTGTAGGAGGGACTCTCAAGAAGAAAGGAACTGTTGGGAAAAGATAAAACTGGAGGAAAGGATTGGAGGTGTGACTAAAGGGTGGTGGAAGCACTGAGAGGCGAATGACAAAGCAGAATCACAGGAGCAAGAAGTAGTGATATTTATTTTTACTGGAGGGAAAATCTAAGTTGAGGGAAGGATGGGAAGTGTGACGAAAGTGTAGTAGAAACACTGATAGGCGAATATCAAACCAGAATCACCAGTGGAAGAAGTACGTAGTGGTGTATATTTTACTAACGGAGGCTACAAATATCAGGTCTCCTCTTACATTTATCCCTCAGTGTTTGGCATTCATATATTCACACTGGGTAACAAGTATTTATGACTTCTCGCAAAAATAATACCGAGAATGAGAACTTTGTACGTATAGCGAACGCGAAGAGTAATCAAACCTGAATCTAAAAGCGCAACATTTTCTTCTTTGGTTGTTGTTATTGTTGTTGTTGTTGTTGTTGTTGTGTGTGTGTGTGTGTGTGTGTGTGTGTGTGTGTGTAACGAACAACGATGGCTGAGGAGGGTGAAGGTGAGGGAGGGAGAGTGAAGCTGTAAGGGAAAGTGAGGATGTAAGCGAGTTAGTGACAATGTGAGGGAGGTAAGGTGAGATTGTGCGGATATAAGTAATGATGTAGGGGAGGGAGGATGTGTGTATAAGCAATGGAGGGTGAAGGTAAAGGAGGTAGAGTAAGGATGTTGGGGAGAGGAGGTGAGGAAGGGAGGGTGAGGTTATGAGGAACGAAGGGTGAGGCTGTGAGGGAGGGATGGTTAGACTGTAAGGGAGGAAGGGTAAGGTGAGCAAGGGAGGGTGAAGCTGCGAGCGAGACAGAGCGTGGCTGTGACTGTGATTGGTGTTCTTAGCAAATACCTGCGTCTGTCAAGTTAACGTCTCGAGATTTCTTTTTCATTATCAAGACAAGAAAACAATTAATAAATGTTTGTCTAAGAGAGAAAAGAATATATGAAATCCAAGTATTTGACAGAGAGAGAGAGAGAGAGAGAGAGAGAGAGAGAGAGAGAGAGAGAGAGAGAGAGAGAGAGAGAGAGAGAGAGAGAGAGAGAGAGAGAGAGAGAGAGAGAGAGAGAGAGCACCAGAAAGACAACAGAACAAGCAAAAAAGAGAGTCACAACCCACAACAATAACAGGAGGAAACAGTAAGACCAACAGTAACATTTTAATCAAGACACTCAAAATATGAGACCCCGCCAGGCTGCACACGACCTCCGCGCCCCTTACCCTAGGAGCAATTTCCCTTTGCTACACGCGGCGAAGCAAAGCATAGTAAATAGAGGCTTCACATCACGCCTCGTTTGGCTGCCCCATTCGTGGCCTGCCCCCTCCCCACTCGCCAAACCTGGAGACTCCCCATAGTCTTGGTGTCGATCTCCCCGCGCGGTACATCATCTGACCCCATCGCCTCTAATTAGCGGAATGACAGTGTGAAGAAAGGGAAGGCTGGCGGGGAAGTGAAGGTGAGGGTGCGGCGCGGGAAGGGTTGGAAGTACAAGGAGGTATAGGGAAGAGCATATGCAAGTGTTGTGAAGAGGATAAGGAAGGAGCGAAGAGTTTCATTTGTTGAGACTTGGATCTTAAGTTTGTGGTATGGAGATGAGTGAAATACGAAGATAGGAAAAAGACTACAAAGATGAACTAGAGAGTGAGGGAAGGAATTTGACAGATACAAGAGAAAAAAATTAAAACAAAAGAATGCAAAGATGAAATAGAGAATGAGGGAAGGAATTTCATAGATACAAGAGAAAAATTGAAAAGGGTTAAGTGTAGTGACTGAGGAGTACCGCCATGTAGAAAGATTATTACAGGGAATTACTAACAATTTCTAACAGCAACAGGCCTTTAGATGCGGATTAGGCCGTTACATTTTACCATACTAAATCACACAAACTATAATGCTAGATGAGGAAATAACTTTAATACAAAATAAAATAAAAAGAAGTTGACATCTATAACCACTTGGAGAGTATAAATGCTTGTTATGGTAATGTGCTGTGTAGAGTGAAGGCAGAGACACATTACGATGATAGGAAGCGTATAAACAAATGAATATTAAAAGAAAGGTAATGAGTTATATAGATAAAAGATTATAAGATAGAATTTAAGAGTTAAAGAAGGAATTAATGTCAAGGGAAAGGAGTTTGATATGTGAAAGAAAGCGTAAAATGAGAGAAAAGGGAAGACATTATATAGATACGAGAGAAGAGTGAAGGGAAGCAGTGGAGAGAGAGAGAGAGAGAGAGAGAGAGAGAGAGAGAGAGAGAGAGAGAGAGAGAGATGAGAGATGGAAGCAGACTGTATGGAAGGATTAAAAAATTCAGAGGGAGGAAGAAGAAAATATATATGTGAATAAACATGAATATAATAAAAAAAAAAAAAAGGAAAAGACATTACAGAGGAAGGAAAGGGAGGGGAACAAAAAAGAGAAAGGGAAGATATATGTGAGAGGAAAAGAGGTATGTGATGTATGAATGTACGGGGAAATGGAGGAAAGGAAAGGTCGGAAAGAAACTTAGAAAAAAAAATATATAAATACACTAAAGGACTGGAAGGATAGAACGGATAAATAGGAATGAAAGAAAAACAAAACACAATAGTCATGGAAGAACGAAAAAAAAACCGGATATAAGAAAATAAATAAAACACAAAATAAAAAATAAAAACGCAGTGAAATATCAAATAAAAGAGAAATATACAAATGAAAAAGAACAAACAAGAGTGAGGAAGAGAGGAAAACGATGAGTAACAGAGAGGGAAAGGATGAAAGCGAGAGATAAAAATAGATGAGTGAGAAGTTGGGAGCAGCTTTGGTACAGTGAGGATTAGAGGCAGGAGGGAGTCAGGGAGGCAGGGAGGGATACAATGGACAGTGCAGCATCCACGATAGGCATCAGTGAAGTGCTTATAAGGCTCTACAGCACCCGGTAGCACTCCCACCCTTCTCATCTTCCCACCCTCCTCCCTTATTTTCCCTCCTCTTCACCCATCCGCCTCCCAATGCCTCCCCCACCTCCAAAGTATCCGCACCCCCCTTCATGAGCCACCACGGGTTCCCACCTTACACCTTGCATCTTCTCTGGCCTTGGTACCTCTTGAGTGAATGACACATCTGTAGCCTAGCGTCTCTCTCTCTCTCTCTCTCTCTCTCTCTCTCTCTCTCTCTCTCTCTCTCTCTCTCTCTCTGAATAATGACGCTCGCTTTCATATTATTATTATTATTATTATTATTATTATTATTATTATTATTATTATTATTATTATTATTATCATCATCATCCTGTTTCCTAATCTCACTTTGTTTTTGTGAAATCACTCACTTTAGCTTCAGTATCGCTCCAACTCTCCCTCTCCCTCTTTCACTCACTCAGCCTCACTCATCTCTCCACTCAGCATGGTTCCACTTAACATCCCTTCCCTTCCGGCGCCCCTCCCTCCCTTCCTTTCTTGCACCTTCCCAACCTCCTCTCACAGAATTTCAGCCCCACTCGTGTCTTCTTCCAACCACTGCTACTCGTCTCATAATTGTTCCTTCCTCCACCGCCTGACTTTTCTAAACATCAAGGTGTTTTCTCTCCTCCTTCACACCTGCCTCGCTCTCCTCGCCGCGCCCTAACCCTTCCTTGTTCCTCCACAGAGTCATTCCTCTATCGTCCTTTCTATGCTTTTGTTCCTTATAACCATGTGTCGCTGCGTCTTTCCGTATCTCGATCAGTCCTTTTCTCTCTTACTCGCAGGAATAACAATCTTTTATTCTTATTGTTAGTTTTTACGAAAATACTATGCCAAGTACAGCTTTTTTTTTTCCTTATACAGTGAGAGTTTGATGAAAAAAAGTGATAAATAGTAAATAAGAAACATCAGGATGAGAGTGACGTGTAAAGTCAAAATATATATAGCCCACACATAATTTATTATGTGAGAAAAACGTTCCAAATTCAATCGCCACACGAATCACCGTCCTCTCTCCCTCCCTGTGTCTCTTTGATAATGAACTCACTCACATCTCTTAAGATACATATGTTCTATACATCTTTCATCGATGACAGCCTCTTCATTGAGCTGAATATGAATTGAGGCAACAAACTTATAAAACTTTTAAGGAAGGGTTCTGGGAGGAGAACTGATAAAGACTGGATGAAGTGATCATATTGTAACTAGTAAAATATTGTTTCAGACAAGAATTACATATAAATCAAATTATGTGTTAGGATGTTGTGTACACCCTGGACACAAACCCTGAATACACCACCACCACCACCAACAACAACAACAACGACAACAGTGATGACGACGACGATGGTTACAACAATAACAGCACATACTACTACTACTGCTACTACCACCACCACTACTACTCTACTACTACTACTACTACTACTGCAACTCTAATACTCCTACTTCCACTGTGACACATCCATAAAAAGCAATCCCATTCATCACGGCCCCTCTTTTGTCTATCAGTCCTTTTATTCAACATCAACACACACACACACGTCACGGAATTGACAAGTAGAAGAGATTATGCCAGTCGCGTCCTGCGGGGTGGAGGGGAAGGGGTGGTGGTGGGGGCTGGGAATGGGAGGAGGAGGGGTGGTGGAAGGGGCGGAGCGTGGGAGTAAGGATGTGGTTCTCTTGATTGTGATTGCTGGTAACAGGAGGCGGAGGAGGGGGTGGTGATGGTGAGAGAGAGAGAGAGGGGGGGGGATGATCATGTAAACGCAGGTGTTACTACATAATTAACAACTTTATAATTACAGTCGCAGCATAAGAATGTTCACCAACACCCCCCAAGTTTCTTTCATCTTCACCATCATACATCTCTTGTTTTAGATTAGATTACTGTAGCTTATCACAAACAGTCTCGTAAGGGCCATCAGGTATGCTGCTGTTTGTTCTTCCATTCAGCTCATGTATTTATCTTTGAGTTGAAAAGTGTATTCAAACCTCTCTAATTTTTTCTTCCATTACTTTTTTTTTTTTTTTTTTTACACTACTAAATCTTATCATCTGTTTCTTGAGTTTCACAGCGTCTTATTCTTTCTTTCCACTTAGTATACATAAAAGCCTTCAACAGCAGCTGGTCCTAGTAAGCCGGAAGTGTCGCTAAGCTAATATAGAAAAGACCTGAGACAAATGTAAACCATTCTCACGTGCAACATTAACTATAAAATGTACTTCGTTTATTATAGAACATTGAACATACGAGCAGGTCTGTGTTTGGGAGTTTGGCACTTCTCAGTGCGGGGAACCCTTCACACCTGGCGAATTCTAGGTGGCACCTTCACATACATTAGCTCCTCGCCTTGCTGTTCCCAGACTCACGTACATGTGTGCCCAGTACTCTGTCTCGCAGAGAAATGAGTTCGTGTTGATGTTAAAGGTGAAGAACGTGATTGGTGCGGCTGTCAGTTGTGTTTAGGGTCCGTTGAGGTGCTAATGTGGGGTGTTGAGGGCTTGAGAGAGAGAGAGAGAGAGAGAGAGAGAGAGAGAGAGAGAGAGAGAGAGAGAGAGAGAGAGAGAGAGAGAGAGAGAGAGTTAGATAGAGTGAGAGGCGCACATTCAAACGGACAGGCATACAGACAAACATACATACCTACATTCAGACAAACAGGAACATACGTACATTTAGACAGAGCTTCGTACTACTTCTCCTACATTCAGACAGACAAACAAACAAACACACACACATTCATACATACGTATTACAAATTTTAAAAAAAGCTAGATAGTTAGGTATTTTTTGGTTGAAGGTAGAATTATCTTTATAAAAAAAATTGACTTGAATGACAAAATGATAAAAGGAACACAACGACAGAGAAAAATATACACTAATATTTTAAGAGTACCTTGATTCTTAGTCTTTTATTTTTAAAGAGGCGGGATTAAGGGATGGCAACAAATGTCTTTTCCTTTCTCTTCTCTTCTTTTCTTTTATTTTTTTTCATAAGCCACAGCAACAAATAAGATAGCAGTATACGGGAACAATTAAATAACCCTGATACAAACCAGCAAGTCAATGAGATGGCAGAGACAGATGAACCCAGAGGCATAAACAGCAGTGCCTTCATACACACAAGCACACACAGTCATAATGGGGCTGATACCACGTACTACATTATAAACGGCGTCAGTTAATTAACTTTGATATAGCACGGGGCAGCAGAGGTCGAGGCCAGCAAGAAACAGGACGTGTAAACTGATACTCGGAAAACAAGCGGCAGGGAAAAGGGAAGCTGGACTAAGAATAAAGAAGAAAAACGGGACTGTCGGATGAGGGGGACTTAAAGGAGGAGGTTCCATGGGATTAGGGAGATACCGGCTGGGAAATGTGCTGAAATGAGAAGGTTGTGTGGGAGGGAGTCCTGGATGAGTGTGTGGATGTCTCTCGGCGTCAACAAAGGGTTAGTAAGTGTAAGTGGTGAAAGTGCACAAAGGGGTGTTCCTATACCGTGGGTGGAGTACTGAGGAGGAGGGTAAACAGGAGGAGGAGGAGGAGTAGGAAAAAAATAATACTAATACTGATACTAGTAATGATAATAATAATAGTAGTAATTATAATGATAGTAACAATAATGACAATAATGATTAGAAGAAGCTGAAAGGAAGTGGAGGAGAAGGGGACGCAAGAGGAGAATACAAGGAATAAAAGGAGGAGAAGACAAGGAAAAAAAAAAGAAAGTATGGAAGAAATTAGTTACAAGGAAAAAGAAGAGGAACAACAAAAAAAAAGGAGACGAGGAAAAAGGAGAAAGGCAAGAAAAGGATAAAGAGAAAAGGAGGAAAAATTAATGAAATATGAGGAAGATAAGAAGATAAAAGTAGAAAAACTATGTAGACAAAGAAAAGGAGGAGGAGGAGGAAGAGAAGGGGGAAGAGAGAGAGAGAAGAAAGGGGAGGAAACAGTATAAGGATATTTTCAAAGGAAGAATATACACCAAATCCTTCTCCCTGCCTTGCACATCCACTAACCCACGATTGCAAGGAAAGTAACGCGTGCAGAGAGAGAAAATAAGTACGAAAGCAAACAGAGGAAGAATAGCAGAAGGGAAAAATGAAAATACGAGTAAAGGGAGAAAAAGCATTGTAAAGAAGAGAGACGGAAAAAGGCGCGAGAGGAAGCATGATAATGTGATTGCTTCATATGCTCCTCGCTCTTCTGATAACTTCTGTGGCAGCTTCTCTCTCACGCAAACTTCCTTCCATACGTGCTCCTTAACTGGCAAGGCAGCCAGCACCACACGCCAGGTGTGTCTAAATCCCTTTACCCGAGTTCCTCCTCCTCCTCCTCCTCCTCCTCCTCTTATACTCTCATCTTTGTTATCATTGTAAAGCGAACACACCGTTGCTAAACATACGCAGTCATTTAATTTTAATTAGATGCTGAAATACATTGTTTATTTATTTTTTGTTTCTTTTTTTTTTTCATTGCGACAAATAATAATATCTTTGCTTGGAAAAAAAAAAAAACTAAATTATAGTGTGTAAAAAGAACAATTTATCCTTCTCAACAAATTACGTTTTTCACACACAGATATATATAATTTTTTTACAACTTATTTATCGTTTTCCTTTTATTTTTATATTCTTTTATGCTCTTAAACAAATTACATTTTCCACACATATTCATAAACCTGCAGCATTTTTTTCTTTTGTATTTTTTGGGGGGTTCCATCTTATTCAGCAAATTACATTTTTTTTTTTTTGACACATATACATTATTTTGATTTTCTTTTTCTTTAATCTTTTTTTTTCACGTACTTTGACTGTTTTCATCATTGTTCCCTCAATTCTCTTCAGTGGCGTCTCTCGGAGCGGGCATTACTTCTTCAAGAGCAAAGGGAACCTCTTCAAGGCGACTGGCAGACATATCTGCCGCCAAGTTTAGTTTATCACACACAGAACATCCATAATTATATTGCGTGTTATATATATATATATATATATATATATATATATATATATATATATATATATATATATATATATATATATATATATATATATATATATATATATATATATATATTATATTTTTTTTTTTTTGTTTCTTAAAAAATTATTTTTACATCTACATTCATTATTTTACTACATATTTCCTTATTTTTTTTCTTTTTGTATTACATCATATTCGTTTTTTCTTTTTTTTTTTTTTTCGCTTTGTTGTTTTACATTTTTTTTTTCATAAAATTATTTTCTTGCTGCATGGATAACAGCATTCAAATTTTTGTTGGTAAAAAGAAATTCATCACATTTAACTCATGCATCCATAATGTCTTTCTTTTCTTCCTTTTTGTTATTTTTTATCCTTTTCAAATTATGGTTTTCACATATGCATATACTCGTACATAATTTTTTTACATTTTTTATTCTTATTTTCTTATTTTATCTGTTTTATTTCTTCCTCTATTTATTTTCTGTGTTTTATTTATTACTCTTGTATTTTTCTTTTTCGCTCTTTTTCAACAAGTTACGTTTTTCACAAATATATGTATAATCTTGCTACATATTTTTCTTTTTTTTTTTTTCTCTTCAAGGCGAGTAGCATATGAACTTTTTTTTTCTTTTCCTTTTTTAATGCAACAAAATTAATGATCTTACTGCATGAAAAACCAACTCAAATACTTGTAGGAGAAAGACAGTCTGTTCTCTTCAACAACTTACACGTAGTACAACCATAATTCTACTGCATGTCTTTTCTTTCTCTTTTTTATTTTTACCCTCTTGATTTTTTTTGTTCACATATGTATACTTAATTTTAATACTAATACACTTTTTTTCCTTTTTATCATTTTTGCTTTTATTTTGTTTTCAAATTTTCAAGCTTCTTCTTTCACAGATGTATACATATTTTTTTTTCTTTTCTTTACTTCATCGTATCGAATAAGTTACGTTTTTCACTCCTATATACATAATTTTTTTTCAAGATGTTTTCTTTTCTTTTTCCTTTATTTTTTTGCATCTTTTATTTTTTTTCTATCCACCAACATAGTTTTTATTTCACATATGCATCAATTATTTTCTACATTTTCTTGTTTTGTTTCTTTTTCTTCTTGTACAACAACAATCTTTTTGCTTTTCTTTCTTCGTTATTTTTTTTTTTTTGCATGTCTTTTTATCATCTTCAAATAAAACAATGTTCTTACTGCATAAATAACAAAACTGAAATTCTTGTGGATAAGAAAACATGTATCCTTTTTATAAAGTTCAATTTTTCACACATACATCTATATTATCTTTTTTCTTCCATTTTCTTCGTTATTTTTTTTCTCCTTTTCAAGTGAAGATTTTCACACGTACATAATTTACTAATTTTTTTTTATTTATTATTTTTTTATTTCATCGTCTTGAACGAGTTGCTCTTTTCACACAAACATCCATAATTATAGTTCGTATTTTTCCTTTTCTTTGTATTTTCATTTTTTTCCACCCTCTTCAACAATTGTCTTTTTTGCAAATTTCTATAATTTTACTATATATTCTTTTTATTTTATTTTTTTTATTTTTATCCTCTTACATATTTTTTCCTTTATTTTTTATTATTTTTTCCTTTATTCTTTTTATCATTAAGTTTCCTTTTGCACACATATTATATACATATTTTTCCAGAAATATATTTATTCTTTTTTCTTTTTTTTTTCTTTTTTTCTTTATTTCGGACAGTTTACGATTCCACACTTATATACATCATTGTATTAAAAAAAATTATTTTCATTTTTTTTTTTTTTTACGTTTTAATTTAGGTTTTTTTCTTTTTATTCTCTTCAAGGAGTTATACTTTTCACTTATTTTTTATTTTTTTAGTTCTTTTCTTTGTTTCATTTTATCCTATTGCACAAGTAACTTTTTTCACACAAATATCCATATTTTTTTTCTTTTTTCTTTATTTTTTTTATCTTATAAGTTACGTTTTTATTCTTTTTATTTACTTTTATTATTTTTTTTTTTCCGTTTCCTTATTCTTATTCATCATCATCATTTTTTTTTCTTTCACACATGCTATGTACATATTTTTTTCTACAACATAGTTTTTTTTTCTTTTTTCTTTTCTTTATTTCATCCTCTTGAACATGTTATGGATTGACATTTATATACATTATTACATTATGAGATGATTGTGTTACTTTTCTTTTTTTTTTCCTTTGTTGTCTTTTATCCTCTTGCATGAGTCACGTTTTTCACACAAACATTCATAGTTATTGTATATTTTTTTTCTTTGTATTTTTCCATATATACATCCATTATTTTACTACATATTTTCCGTTTTCTTTTTTTTTTTTTTTTTTTTTCTTGTTTAATGCTTTTGAAGTAACATTTTTCACTTATACGTAGAAATTTTACTGCAACATTCTTTCTTTTTTTTTTTCTCGTCATTTTCTCTTTCTCTCAAAGGTAGTGATCTTGCTGCATGAAAAGCAAGCCTCAAATTTATGTAAGAAAAAAAAAAAACACAAATTTTTCAAATACGCATCCGTAATTTTACTGCATTTTTTTTTTTTTTTCATCCCTTCCAAGTTACGATTTTCACGCATACATCAATAATTTTACTATAAATATTTCTTATTTTTCGTCCTCTTTAAAGTTTTTCATCATACGTATATAAATAAATTTACTACTTTATTTCATTACCTTTTATTCTTTTTCCTTTGTTTTATTTTATCCTCTTGAAAAGTTACTGTTTTAACAGAAACATCCATTATTACATTACATACTATTTTTTTTTATTTTTTATTAATTTTCAACAAGTTAGTTTTCACACACACACACACACACACACACACACACACACACACACACACACACACACACCTATCATCTTGCTAAATACTTTTTTTTTTTTTTTAAGTTACGTCTTTCTCACATATACATCATTCTTTTCCAAAATATTTTAATCTCCTTTCTCTTTTTATTTTTCATTTCTTTTCTTTTTATTCTTTTTATTTTCTTTTTTATGCTTTATTCTTTTTATTCTTTTTTACACATTTATGTGATTTAGAAACACCATATTTCTTTTCTCACTTTTTTTCACGTATATATTCTTACTACGTATTTTCTTTTTCTTTACTATTTTCTATCCTCTTCAAGATACGTTTTTCACACGTATACAAAGTCTAATAGATGTTTTCTCTTTTGTTTTCCTTTTAACTTTTCTTTTACTTTTTTATCCTCCAACAAGATTTTTTTACTCATACGTAAATAATTTCGCGACAACTTTTTTTCTTTTATTATTTTTACACTTATCTCACTTTTATCACGGTTTTCATCAGTGTTCCCTCAATCCTCGTCTTCATTGTCGTTTCTCAGAGCAGGTATTACTTCTTCAAGAAAAAAGAGAACCTCTTCAACGCGTGTGGCAGGCGGCACCTCTTCGGCAATAGAAGAACAGAAGAAGAGTAAGAGCAAGAGGTGCCTCATGGGCAGCACACGGCACTTCATAGTCGTGCTCCAGTTCAAAGCTTTCAACTGTCATTACTCTTTCACCGGCGAGCATTACTTCTTCAGGCGCTTGTATTTCTTCTTCAATAACACGCATTGGCTCCTCACTATCATACAATCCTTCAGTTCCAGACAGTGACTTTTTCAGTACGCAATCTGCTTTTTCCAGAGAATTACGTGTCTCCTCACTGACAAGCGGAACCTCTTCTTTGATAGTTTTCTCCTCAGGCCTCGATATTTCTTCTTCTGGAGCAGGTATTACTTGTTCAAGACTATGCATTACATCAAGAGGAGTGGCAGAAGGCTTTTCTTCGGAAACATTATCTTTCTCCTCAGGGCTCGGTATTACTTCTACTGGAGCAGGTATTACTTGTTCAAGACTATGCATTACATCTTCAAGAGGAGTGGCAGAAG
>NC_087181.1:4917031-4939890 GCF_035594125.1 Scylla paramamosain
GACCAGTCTTCACGTGCTACACCAGAGTGTTCCTGTGCGCCTCGGCGGGCTCATTCCTACTCCTGCTGAGTTTTCTATAGCAGGGAAGGGACAGGCCTCGAATGGGTGTTCGATTTCGTGGGACCACTGGTGTGCTCGGAGCCACTCGATACAGATTTACTTCACCTGTTTTATATTCTGAAGAAATGTGTCGTAAATTCTCAGACGTTTCGTAATATTCTGTAATATTATTTTTTAACTAGTAGCATTGCACGTGAGCATGAATAGTTCCACTGATTAGAGGTTCTTATAATGTAATACGATTTTCTTACGCCAGTACATATTCAAAGGCTATTTTGTAGCAGCACTCACTGAACACAGCAAATAGTCTAAGCTGACGCAAGGATTTCCAAAGTGTGGATTCATGGGCTCCATGCTGTGTGTGTGTGTGTGTGTGTGTGTGTGTGTGTGTGTGTGTGTGTGTGTTTGCTGAGGAATGTATCGATTATAGGTCATTCTACAATAGAGGACAACCCAATATCTTTTGATAAAATCTCCTCCACCTCCAGGTACACTTGTGGGCAGTAATTGCTCTTCCTTATTGGCTGTTGAGCGGCTGTAGCAGTGGTGGACCGCGGGCAGTGATTGCGCCCGAGAGGGTGAGGGCGCGGAGCTAGGGTGGAGGACAGGGACGAGATGTGGAAGACTGGAAAACAGAGTACCACCGGCAGGAAAGCTCTTGAGGCAGCATAGATATTGCTTTCTCTCTCTCTCTCTCTCTCTCTCTCTCTCTCTCTCTCTCTCTCTCTCTCTCTCTCTCTCTCTGGGTAAACAAAGGAACTATATATGAAGACTGACGGAAGAAGTGTTATTCTTTTACATCTTCTCCTCGATTAATTAAATGTATCACGGAGCCACAAAATGCGAGGCGCTTTTTCCCACATTCCTTATTTCATAACCGTTCAACGAGAAAATCCCTGAAGAATAATGTAAGATATTAGCTCCCAAATCGTTCTTTTGTCGTATTTGTTTCGTATTTGTGTTGGGAGTAGCCTCGTCTGTCGCCTAATTGTTCTTGGTCAGCTTCCTTTTCATTAATTATTTTTCATTCCATTCGTCATCGGTAATAAAACAAAGGGTATGAGAAGGAAACGTGAAATAAAAGGAGGTGTATAATAAATTGCTAAAGACAAGCATGCAGTAGTTTTCAGTCAAATACATTAACCACTGACGTCATCCCATCATCACATGCATTCTTAAACATTACAGCATCACCGTGCTCTTTTGTTTCTGCCTTTCCATAACCTGCACAACTCAAAAAATTATCAAGGCATCTTATATATTGAAATATCTTTGTCTTGTTAAGTAGTTTCACTTTGTTAAGATGGCATTGATCATGATTTTTTTTCTTATAACTGTCAAGTAATACCCTATGGAAAATAAGAAAATAGAAAATAAACGCCCTCAAAGCAACCACCTCACATCTTCAAGCAACAACCCACCAGCGACGCAAGGCAATGACCAGCTGTTTTGTAACCGAAAAGTTTTGTAACCAGCTGTTTTGTAACCGAAAAGTCACCTTGGGCACAGCTGGACGCCTGGCTAACCTTGTGCTGCTACGCCACGACTGTACCGCATTGCTTCAAAGCGGCCTATCATTTGATTACATGAGACTGTAAATGAGACCTCGTTTCCCTTTCAGGCCTCATCACCAGAAAACGATCCATGATTAATTAACTTTACTTATCATCTCCATTTCGTTTGTCACAACATAATTACAGGTACAAGGGTGGCAGGAGAACGGTGTCATAAACGTGTGTAAAGGTTTGGAAACATTTTAGATAAATAAATGAATAATAGATAATATAACTGTTGCCACAAAACTAGCACAGTGTGTCCTTGATATTCTGAGTATGGCACAAGACAGAACGCCTTTTAAGGAAGCCTACATTAAACTGAATTATAAATGTTATCGTCCTCCAAGACATATTAGTTCATCTATTTATCATCCTCAAAGATAAGAAAGGATCCGGGAATGAAAACGGAGAAGGAAATGTGGTGGTGTTAGAATTTTTAATCAACCAAAGCTCTATAGAGTATTTGAATCTCTCAGCCTGTAACGCAACACGTGACACGATACCTGACATTTTTTCTTAGCGATGTAGTCTGTGTTAATGGATTTGATTTTCAGTTTCGTCGGTATCATATAAAAAATGGATAAAAAAAAAGGAAAAAGAGATCCTGCCGTTTTTATGAAGCTGTTACGAATGTGTGTGTTGTCAACATCGTAAAAGCTTTCATATCAAACAGAATTTCATATTATTGATAAAGGATTCGTACAGTTACACCTTTATCTCTCTTTTGGTTTTCCTCCTCATCTTCACTATGTTTAATTTGAGCAAACGAACACATTTCCAGAGTGAAATATATCTAAAAACAGCCGTAAAATTAGTACTCCCTTAAAAGATAAAAATTTCAAAGGATTGTGCGGAGTCTATAGCAATTGTTAGGTTTAGAGTGTCAGGTCATAGCGTAAGAATGGTTGTGTCTAATGCTAAAAGTGAATAGTCTTGTTATATAATGTACACAACAGCTACAGTCACCGGTGAGATCGAGAGCACCACTCACCACTGAGATCAAGAGGAAGTACGGATCCACACCCGAGAGGCTCGTGGGAGGGGCCGTGGAAAGAGGAGAGTGGTGACAATCTGGCCCGTATTGGTAAAGCCATGACAAACGCTTTTTCAAGAGGGAGTTATCAAGACACTTCTCACAATCTCGGATAATTTCGATAATCTTTAGGGACTGCAGTCTTCAATGAACCTTTTTTGTGCCTCTTTTGTTGCCTTTGACCAGAGCCGCTCTTTCATAAAAATGTTAATGAAAGGAAAATGTTTCTACAGGTTGCACTGAATTATAATTAAAATAACAGCGTGGACGCCTGTTTCTTCATGGAAATGTTCTTTTCTCGTATATGTTGTGTTTATCATAGTCAGTCTCTCTCTCTCTCTCTCTCTCTCTCTCTCTCTCTCTCTCTCTCTCTCTCTCTCTCTCTCTCTCTCTCTCTCTCTCTCTCTCTCTCTCTCTCTCTCTCTCTCGTATACACACACACACACACACACACACACACACACACACACACACACACATCATTCGTCAGCAAATGGATAAATAAAGTCGTCAGGGAGGCCACAAAACTTCTCCACGTCGACTTGCATGTGTTGATGAACAGGATAATGAACGCACTGAACAGGCTTCTTCCTTCCACCTGCCTTCCTCTTTTTCTTCCTCTCTCCATTGCTCATTATTGTCTCTTTTCTTCTTTTCCTTCGCTTTCTATTCACCTCTTTGTACACCTTGTTCACCTCCTTGCTGGGATGTGAGGCGCTGGTTTGCAATCCTCACCTTTAAGGCACTCGAGGGACTCCCACAGCTGGTGTTGAAAGGCAGACTTGCACTGACTAAACATGTGGTTCAGGAATGTATGCTTCGAATGGTTCAGTGTGTCAGACGAAAAGTGGGAGCATTGCCTAGCCAGTGTGTTTGTTCTTATATTTGCAACTTATAAAAAGTATTGCTTGTAACAGTATGTTTCGTCATTTTTGTGAAGTCAAATGTATATCATCCTGCTAGTGATAATAAATGCCTTGCTACCAGCTCAAGTTATAATTCTCAAGAAGATAAATGAATATTTTGCTTTACCGTCCGCCAGATTGGGACAAGGAACAGCTGGCACCGTGCAGTCTGCAGTGCCCAGACTGCTTGGATGGATTATAAATAATTAGCGATGGGTGGCTGTGTGCCAGGTGTGTTGGGTGACGTGTTCTGGCCAGGACACAGGTCTTTCAAAGGCAAGCTGAGAGCGTGCAAGGGAATCATAGACCCTTGCGTTGTACTAGTGGGTGTTTGTGTGTAATTTTATATATTTTATATATATATATATATATATATATATATATATATATATATATATATATATATATATATATATATATATATATATATATATATATATATATATATATATATATATATATATATATATATATATATATATATATATATATATATATATAATACAGTTGACATGTAAGATTTGCCGAAGTGCCTGATACCCAGTGTGTTGTGAAGGTTCCCTTTCATTTGTAGCCATAGAGCACCGCCACCAGCGGTCACCTGTCCATTCAGCCATTCGTCGGTCACTCCCTCGAACTCGCTCTTCGAGTAAACAGAGAAGTAAAAGTCGCCATAAATTTTTCACTCTCCCACAGGCTGTAAATTTCCCTGCTAGATGGCAAGCCTCTCAACTGTTGTGTCAAGGCGGCGATGGGCCTTGACCGTCAGATTTTTGGGCTCGAGTCTGCCAAGAACATTTGTGTTGTGTTTTGTCTGAATCAAACCCTGTGCGGCGGTTGGCAAGGAGCTGCATGCTTGGGACTGTGATGGTGGCTTGCGTCAACACAGCGGCATGGCCTTGCCATGTCACCTCGCATACATTACCTCCTTGTAACACTCAACACAAAGACCACCATGCAGCCTAAACCACAACATAAACATTATCACCTCAGGGTGTATCATGTTGGAATCGCATTGTCTCGCTTCACGTTTCCCTTCACTCCTTGACCACAAAGCCCGGCACTTGGTCCTAAGTTGTAATCGTGTTGAGGGTCATCGACCAGCAGGACGAAACAAGAACTTCCAAATTAATCTTAGGAAACATAACCTCTGCTCCTCCTCCTCTTCCTCGTTCTTCCCCTTCCTCCTCCTCTTTCTCCTCTCCCTTTACTCCTCCTTCTCCTCCTCCTCCTCCTCCTCTTATTCACCCTTGATACAGCCTCTCTCTGGCGAAAACAACATTAAAGACCACTCAGATCTCTCAGGCTGACGCAAACCGAGTAAAATATTATGAAGGAGGTAACTAATTAACTTGCTACCTGAATACACGTGGCAAAATATTCGCTTCTTTGACGTACCTTCCTTTATTTAACACATGATGCTTTATCAGCTGATGTGTTTGTGTGTGTGTGTGTGCGGGTGAGTAGGTGGTTGGGTGGGTGTTTGTTTAGTGTTTTTTTTTTCTTTTTTTTCTCTGCTTTTGTCGCAGCGTGCCCCTCCAGACATCAGGAAGTCTTATGGTCTCGTTATGGTGTCTGCCAATGTTTCGTGTGGCCTAAAGTTTGGAGCGGACTCAAGATGAAGAGGTATGGTCCGTTAGTGTGTGTGGCTGGAGTGTGTGCGGTGTGCGGTGCGAGTGGGCGGATTAGGGTGTGTCTTGGATTGAATCTATATATTTTTTCTCTGATAAAGCGAGTACGGAATTCAGACAGAAGTGTGAGGTGTGACGAATAATTTTCAGCGGGGACATTATCAGGAATGAAGATGCTAAAACAACTGTCGAAACGTCCCATAAAGTTGGTGTTAGTATGTATGTTAGCACCTATTTCCTAGAAGCTATTTCTTGCTAGTCTCCTTCACTTCCAGCCGTGGCGACTTTACATTTTCGAGAGTTTAAGTTACTGCTATTGTTTTTACCTTATATTGTAATCTCAGTTGTATCTTGCGCCTACTGTACTTCTTTTTTTTTCTTTTCGTTGGACTTGTATACATCCGTCACCTGCACTCCCTTGTACCACCACCACCACCACCACCATCATCACCGCTGTGTCCGTGATGAGGCAGGCAACAGGTGGTGCTTCTGGTAAACACGTTAATAAGGAAATAGGTGAAGTTTGTAGCATTAATGAAAGACTGATGAAAGGAGGGGGTAACAAAACACAGGTGCACGTGGTCAGAGAGAGAGAGAGAGAGAGAGAGAGAGAGGGGGGAAGGAAAGGAGCATAATTGGTAGGCTCTCTCTCTCTCTCTCTCTCTCTCTCTCTCTCTCTCTCTCTCTCTCTCTCTCTCTCTCTCTCTCTCTCTCTCTGTCTCCTTACATTTCCTTTCCCTTCCTTCACTGTTCATTACTTTCCTTGCCTCTCCTCTCTTCTCTTACCTCCCTTTCTCCCTTCCTTCCTCCCTCCCTCTCTCCCTTCCTTCCTCTCTTCCTCTCTCCTTTCCTCCTCCCTCCCCTCTCTCTCATTTCCTTTCGTCTTCTTTTCTTTTCTTTCCTTTCCATTTCTTTTCTTTTCTTAACTTTCCTTCCCTTTCCTTTCTCCTCTCCTCTCCTCTCCTCTCCTCTCCTCTCCTCTCTTCTCCTGTCCCCTTCCCTTCTCTTTTATCCCAGTGTCTCCGCTTCTCCTCCTCTTCTCTTCCCCTTCTGAGTCTCTCCCCTTCCTCACAACTAATCAAACACAAATGGCCTGCACCTGGCTACGGGAAGGCAAGATGGCATTGTTTGGAGGTTCATTCATCCTCGGGGCTCTCGTTGTATACCCAAGCACGTCACTGTAATGTTTGGCAATTAGCAAAGAAGTACTGCCTCTCCCTGCCCCTCCCTTCCCTTCAGGTCGTCTGCTCCTTCAAATAGCCCTCAGCCTTGTACACCCTTGCCAGTCTCCCTCGACCTTTAAGTAACGTTTGGCTCTTTGTAATTAATTACTTTCTTTTCTTAAGGTAGTGTGCTAGCTCATTATCCCCCTTTGATCTCTTATCTCGTGGACGCTTCTACACTCACGTTCCCTTTGTTTTTCGTCTCAGAAAGGGTTGTGTCGGTGTTTAAGTGCGTGAGTTGTCTCGGTGAGTTAAATACTAATGAGTCAATTTCACGTTTGTCTTGAAGGAGGGCCGCCTCTCACCTCACAAACGGAACTTTCCATCTCTCTCTCAGATGCTGGAGACATTTCTCTTTAAGGAGAAAGCCTCTATTTTTCCATTAAGTGTAGCTGTTTTTTCAATATTGTGGTCATTATTTTTACCTTTTAATTTTTGTCTTTTATTCTAAATCTTTCAGGTAATTTGATTTTCTAATTGACTTTAAAATTGTAGCGGAGCTGTTTTTATTTTCCACGTGGTGCCTTAATTGTTCATCGGTAAACGAGTCAATAGTCGGAGAAAGTACCATTATCATAAAAAAAAAATGTTTTTTTGTGCTTATTACGTAGAAAAACGTCAAAATGCATACAAAGTACCCTATATGGGAAAACGAAAAGACGTTACGAGAAACACTTGTTTCTCGTATAAGTGTTTTTAATTTTCTTAGGTAACCAAACACTAAAAGCCATGAATAGCATTGTATATATATATATATATATATATATATATATATATATATATATATATATATATATATATATATATATATATATATATATATATATATATATAAACATTACCAGAAACGTGTATTTTTAGTGTATTTCTTATCGTTAGATAACAAAACGTCAAAAAAAGAAAATAAGGAAAGAAAACTAGATTTCAAGAATCGTGTCTTTTGAGTGTTTATGAAGAAAATGCACCCTATATGGGAAAAAAAGCAAAAAAAAAAGTGAATTTTGAGTGTTTTCGACTACTTACGTACGTGTTTTGGTACTTACGTAACGTACGTTATGCATTCAATAACACCCTTTTATAGAGAAACAGGAGAACATTACCTAAAAGAGCTAATTTGAGTGTTATTGATGTTTTTACGTACAAAAAAAAAGTCAAAAATGCATGCAAAGTACGTTATATTGCGAAACGTAAAGTCACTACGAAAAAAACTCTATTATGGACGTTTTTAATCTTTTTAGGTATTAAGCGATATAGGTATTAGCGATATAGGCACCAAAACGATTAAAACATGGAAAGCACCATATATACCGAAAAGTAAACAATATTATCATAAACGTCTCTTTTCATTGTTTCTGAGTTATGTACCAAAACGCTGAGAAGCATGCAAAAAACCTTAAATGGAAAAACTGTATATATTTACGAAAAAAACGTGTATTTTTAGTGTTTTTTAGATTGTTACGTAGAAAAAAATATAAAATATATGCCAAGTACTCTACATAAAGAAACTAAAAGACATTACGAAGAATATGTATTATGACAGTTTTTTCAGCAAAAAAAAAAAAAAATCTAAAACGAATGAATATCACTAAATATGGAGAAACAGAATAAAATAAACAAAAACGTATATTTTGATTGTTTTCACATTATTAGGAACCAAGACGCCAAAATGCATCCAAAGTCTCCGATATTGGGGGGAAAAAAACGAAATTATCCTATATGTTTCTTTTGAGTGTTTTTGAGCATAGAATTCACCCTATATGATTATAAAAAAAAATAAATAAACATTACGAAAAACGTATCTTTTAAGTTTTTTTTTACTTTTTATATACCAAAATAACAAAAAAAATCAAGGAAAACACACTTTATAGAGAAACAGAATAACATTACCAAAAACAAGAATTTAGAGAATTTTCAGCTTGTTACGTCGAAAATTGACCCAAATGCATGCAAAAAAATCTATATGGAGTGTTCAGCATCTCATTTACGGAAATTAGAAAACGCGTCTATAATTAGAAAAAAAAATATTACCAAAAAATAAATAAATAAAAAATTGAGTGTTTTTCACATTGTTAGATATCAATACGACAAAATGCATAGAAAGAGCCCCTTACATTTAGAATCGAAATGACACTCAGAGAAACTGATTTTTTGCGTTTTTTTTTTTTTTTTTTTTGCATGTTAGGCACGAAAACGATAAAAAGCATGGAAAGCACAACATATCAGAAAACATTACCAAAAATTTTTTTTTCTCAGTTTTTAATCTAAAACGCATGCAAAACATCCTTTACAAAGAAACAGAATGACATTACCAAAAACAATTCTTTTGATTGTTTTTGAGCATGTTATGTACAAAAACAACAAAGATGCATGCAAAATAATCTATATAAAGAGCAAAAAGAACATTACCATAGACGTGTATTATTAGTGTTTTGAGCTTCTTAGGTACCAAAACCATAAAAACGGATAAATAGCACTTTATATGAAGGAACAGAGCAGCATTACCAAAAACGTGTATATTGAGTGTATTTCACATTGTTAAGTACCAAAACGGCAAAAAGCATGCAATAAACCCCACATGAGGAAAGGAATCAAGTTTTCCAGAAACATGTCTTTTGAATGTTTTGAACGTGTTGAGCAAACATAACGTTAAAAAAGCATGAAAATTAACGTATATGGGAAAAGAAAACAACTTTACGGATTAGATGTCTTTTTAAACGTTTTTGAGCTTCTTATATACTAAATCACTTAAACGCATGGAAAACAACCTTCTAGGAGAAACAGAATAATAAGTATATTTCTTATTGTTAGGTACCAAAACGGCTAAAAGCATGCAATAAAGCCTACATGAGGAAAGTAATCAAAATTTCCATAAACATGTCTTTTGAATGTTTTCATTGTGTTAAGCAACATAAAGTAAAAAAAAAAAAAAAGACAAGAATATCAACCTATATGAGAAAACAAAACAAATTTTACAAAAAAGATGTCTCTTAAACGTTTTTGAGCTTCTTACATACCAAATCACTTAAACGCATGCAAAACAACCTTTTTGTAGAAACAGAATAATATTGCAAAACATAAGTATTTATAGCATTGAAATGCATGCAAAATACCCTATATGGGGAAACGAGAGAACATTACCAGAGACGTGTATTATAAGCGTTACTAAAACTAAAACACATGAATAGTGTTTTATATGGAAAACCACAACATTAATGAAAATGTGTATTTTCATAGTTTTTACATTGTTAATTACCAAAACGTGAAAATGCATGCAAAGCCTCCAATATGAGGAAGCGTAACGACATTGCCAGAAACGTGTCTTTTCAGTGTTTTTGAGCGTGTACGATACGAAAACGTTAAAAAGCATGGAATTCACCCTGTATGCCAAAACAAAACAAAATTACGGAAAACTTTTCCTTTGGGTGTTTTCGATCGTACCAAAACAATAAAACGCATGCAAAACACACTTTAAGGAGAAAGATAATAACATTCCCAAAAACGAGTGTTTTGAGTGTTTTCAGCTTGTTACGTACAAAAAAGTCAAAAGTATGGAAAGTGCCTTTTATGAGGAAACGAAAAAGGCATTACGAGAAACGTGTATTTATGAATGTTTTTCTGCATCTTAGGTATAAAAACTTGAAATAGATTGAATAGCACTCTATATGTATGGAAATGCATGCACGAAAAATGCATGAAAAATACACTATATGTGGAAAGAAAATAGCGTTTCCACAAACGTGACTTTTGAGTTTTTATGAGGGTATTATCCAGAAAAAAAAGCTAAAAAACATATAAAGCATTCTATATACGAAGACAAAACATTATGAAAAAACGTGTCTTTTGAGTGTTGTAATCTATTTACGTAACAAAACGTTAAAACACATGCAAAACAATGTTTATGAAAAAAAAAAAAGTTCATTGTTTATGAGCTTGTTACGTACAGTAACATCAAAATATATTGAAAGTACCTTATACGACGAAACGAAAAGACATTATGAGAAAAGTGTATTGAGTGTTTTTGAACATAGGTAAAAAGAAAAAAAAAAAAACTCGAAAGCGCTAGAATAGAAATCTATATGGAGAAATAAAACAACACACCAAAAAACATTTTTAATGTATTTCATATTCTTATGTACTAAAACGGCAAAATGTACGTAAAAATGATTGTTTTTGAGCTTCTTAGGTAGGAAAATGCTAAAACAAGTTAACAACTCTATATGAAGAAAAAAAATAAATGAATAATGCAAAAAACATGTTTTAATTATTTTTCACCTTATCAGGTACCAAAACACCAAAATGCATGCAAAGCACGTCATTTGATGAAAAAGAACAACGTTCCCAGAAAACGTATATTTTAAGTGTGTTTGAGCTCGTTAGATATCAAAACGCGAATATGCATGCAAACCACTCTATACGAGGAAACGAAAAGACATTGTGAAAATTATGTATAAGGATTTTTGAGCTTCTTAGGTACTAAAAAGCAAAAATGCGTTAATAACACTCTATATGGAGAAACAGAAAATTATTACAAAAAAACGTGTATTTTGAGTGTTTTTTTACAATGTTAGGTACCAAAACGTAAAAATACACGAAAAATACTCTATATTGGGAAACAAACGACACTATCAAAAACGAATATTTTAAATGCTTTTGAGCGTGTTAAGTACCAAAATGCTGAAAAAAAGAAAAAAAAATGAAATAAAACGATATTTCTAGAAACTTTTTTTTCATTATTTTTGAGCTTCTTAGGTACCAATAAATTTAAAAAAACACACAAAAAAGCCTGAAGAACATTCTATATGGATTAAAAGGAAGAAAAGAAAAATATAGCATTACCAAAAACGTGTATTTTGAGTCTTTTTGAGCTTCTTCGTTACCAAACCTTAAAAGCATGCGAAACACCCTATATTGACAAACATAATAATATTAACAAAAAATTGTGTTTTCAGAAATTTTGATTTTGTTTGTAGAAGAATGGAAAAAAGATCCAAAATACCCGATATGGTAGAACAAAATTTATTTACCAGAAACGTTTCTTATAAGTGTTATTCACCAGAGGTAAGAAACCGTTAAAACGCGTGAATATGCTGAATATGCGTGAATATGCTCTATATGCTTAAAAAGAACGGGTTTTTTTGTCTTTTTTTCACAAAACGCCAAAATGCATACAAAAAACTTAGTGTTTTTTTTTATCGTTTTAGACACCAAAACGCTAAAAGGTATGGAAATAACCAAAAAAAAAAAAAAAGTGTTTTCAGTCTTTTTAAAGAAAAAAAAAATGTCTTTCGTGTGTTTTTGAGCTACTTGCGAAAACACAAAAATGCATGGAAGCACCATTTATTAAGAAACAGGATAACATTATCGAAAACGTTTTTTTTTTTTTTTTTTTCGTAGGAAACGATATTACAACAATATTACAAGTGTTCCTGAGCTTCTTACGTAGAAAATGCTTGAAGAGCACTTTACATGGAGAAACAGAACAACATTCCTAAAAATGTTTATTTTGAGTTTTTACAATGTTAAGTACCAGAACGCGAAAATGCATGGAAAGCGAGTATTGTGTTTTTGAGCTTCTTAAATACCAAAACCTTAAAATGTGTTAATACCACGCTATATGGAGGAACAAAACTAAAATCTAAACACAGCCCATCACAGGTCGAACTTAGCCTGGTGCCACAGAAAGTTTGACCAGTCGTAGTTTACATATATATGTTTCTTCCTTTGATGGCGGTGACGCTGCTGTTTCTTCCCCCGATAACAGTGGTGGTAATTCTTTTTCTTTGCTTCTTTTTCTTGTTTTCTTCCTCTGATGGCGGTAATGCTGCTGCTGCTGCTTCTTCTTCCTCTGATGGCGTTGCTTCCTGTTGTTGTTCTTCTAAGACAGTTTGGTGGTCTGAATTGTATGGTGATAGGGTATTCATAATTCAAGTCAGGTTGGTGGAAGACTGGGAAGGGTAGGGAGGTGCTGCACACTCACCTCCCATGCTCCCCAGGTTACATTTGTAACATCAGTCAGGTTGGTTGTTTTTGGAGTCAGGCCCAGTCAGTCAAGGGTAGTGCTACGCACTCACCTTGCCAAGATCAGAGGGGTGGTGATGGTGGTGTGTACATTTGGAGTTGGTAGGATGAGTCACATTGGTGGTCAAAGTCAAACTGGGAGACTGGGAAGTGTAGGGAGGTGCTGCACACTCACCTCCCGTGCTTCCCAGGGGCGGTCAGGATGGTGGGTCTTTGGAGTTGCCAGGAGGAGTCACGGGAAGTTCTACGCACTCACCTTGCCAGGATCAGTTGCCAGGGTGGGGAGTACTGAGTTGTCAGGGTACTGGTGGTGGTCGGTACAGTTAGAGTTGCTAGGATGAGTCAGATTGGTGGTCAAAGTCAAACTAGAAGGCTGGGGAGAGTAACCTCAGTGTAACCTCAGTCAGGTTGGTTGTTTTTGGAGTTGCGGGGGTCAGTCAGTCAGGCCCACTCAGTCAAGGGAAGTGCTACGCACTCACCTTGCCAAGATCAGAGGGGTGGTGGTGGTGGTCTGTACATTTGGAGTTGGTAGGATGAGTCACATTGGTGGTGGAAGTCAAACTGGGAGACTGGGAAGGGTAGAGAGGTGCTGCACACTCACCTCCCATGCTCCCCAGAGTCCGTCAGTTTGGTGGTCTGTTGCCAGATTACAGTAAGATTTGTAGGTCAGTCAGGTTGGTTGTTTTTATGGTTGCCAGGGTCAGTAAGGCAGGTGGTAGGGAAGTGCTACGCACTCACCTAGCCAGGACAGGGTAGGATGTAGGGATGTATGGATCAGGGTCAGAGTGGGACACAGAGTAGGAGGTACTGTTGGTCTGTACATTTGGAGTTGTTCTTTGAAGTTGCCAGGATGAGTCAGGTCAAACTGGGAGACTGGGAAGTGTAGGGAGGTGCTGCACACTCACCTCCCATGCTCCCCAGGGCCAGTCAGTTAGGTGATTACATATCTGTAAGTCAGTCAGGTTGGTTGTTTTTGGAGTTGCCAGGGTCAGTCAGTCAGGGTCAGTCCAGGGAAGTGCTACGCACTCACCTTGCCGAGATCAGAAGGGTGGTGGTGGTGGTGGTCTGTACAGTTGGAGTTGCTCTTTGGAGTTGGTAGGATGAGTCAGATTGGTGGTCAAAGTCAAACTGGGAGACTGGGAAGGGTAGGGAGGTGCTGCACACTCACCTCCCGTGCTTCCCAGGTGGGGTGGTGGTCTTTGGGGTTGTCAGGGTCAGTCAGTTGGTATTGTTTTATTTTTATTATTTATTGTTGATTGCCAGACTCAGTCAGTTTTATTGAGGTGCGACTAGGAGTTTTATTGTTTTTGTTTTACTTAATTTTTTTTTACTTATTTTATTATTATTATTATTATTATTATCATTATTATTTATACCCATATATATTTTATTCATTTTAGTCTGGCAGTCCGTAGACTTGGGGAGAGAAGGGAAGTGCTGTGCACTCACCTCCCTTGCTCTCCCGAGGTCCGAGGTGGTAAGGAGGTTTTTATTTATTTTTATTTATTAATTTATTTTTATTTATTTATTTATTTATTTTTTTTGCGTGGTAGGTTAGGGGACAAGGGAAGTGCTATGCACTCACCTTAATTCTTTATTTATTATTTTTTTTCTATCTTTTGCCTGGTAGGTTGGAAGAGAAGGGAAGTGCTATGCACTCACCTTTATATTTTTTTTTCCGATTAGGTGGAGAGAAGAGAAATGCTATGCACTTACCTTTATTTATTTATTTTATTTTATTTATTTATTTTTTTTTTGCCTTGTAGTCCGTAGACTTGCCAGGGTTAGGTAGGGGAGAGAAGGGAAGCGCTGTGCACTCACCTCCCTTGCTCTCCCGGGGGCCGGTAAGGCGGTGCCTTCCTCCCCTGGGGAGGGGTAGGGAGGTGCTGCGCACTCACCTCCCCTCCTCCCCGTGGGCAGTTCCATCACACATGGTGATGGAGGGATGCTCTTTCAAGGTTTTTGTGAGTTCCGAGAGGGGGGTTCGAACCTACGCGCCCCTCACTTCCCTCACGCCAAACTCAAAGTGCATCACTCTACCCACTGGGCCACGAGGGCCCTTTTTCTTTTTTTTAAAGTTGGTCTATTTCCCCATCTTCCCCATCTTTTTTGTAAAGTTGCTCTATTTAACCACCTTATGTTCACGCCAGTATGTATTAAAGAATTACGATGTTAATTATTTTCATGACGTTATTTATTTATTGTATTTTGTATGGGATAAGACCGCTGGCATCCCACACACACTGGGTTCCCAAGACTGTCACTACGCCATGAAACCCCAACGGTAAACAAGATATATTTGAACACATCATTTTTCTTCCTGTGTTCATGCAGCACCAAAAGATCAATAAGAAAAACTGCTGCTCATTCTAATGTGAACGTTCATCCCACAGTGATAATTACATGACTGTTGACTTGTGGGAGTATGTCGTGGAGTACAAATAGCAGTAGGTAAGATCAGAGAACTTTACAGAGGCAGGAATTCCTTGGTTATGGAGCAGCCTTCTGGAACCCTCCCCTGTGCTGCACCACCACCACCGACAACAACAACAATAACAACAACACACCATTACACCTGTCCATCCTGCAGCACGAGAATGACTCAGCCCAGAGAACCACGGATTGCTTTATTCGTAATTCACGTCCACTCTCAACATAGACATCAATCAAATTATGTCACTGAAAAAAGTTGGTGAAGCACTCACTTCTTCACACAGGCTTTACTACCTATCAGCAGGATGAAAGCTTCCGACTGGGAGGAAGGGCGGCGTCGGGAAGGATTAAGAGAGAGAGGGTAGGGGGGACCAGCGGAGGCCGGAAGTGTGGTTATGCTTCATAGGTATAAAAAAGAATACTGCATGAAAAAGAAGAAAGACCTGTGCCCCTCCCACCCCTGCTCCCCGCGTGAGGCGATACGTGCTGAAGTGGTACTGTTGTTGTTGTTGTTGTTGTTGTTGTTGTTATTATTTTATTATTATTATTATTATTATTATTATTATTATTATTATTATTATTATTATTATTATTATTATTATTATTATTATTATATTATTTATTATTATTTTTTCTATTATTTATTATTATTATCATTATTATTATTATTATTATTATCATTAAAATTATCATTATTACCGTCATCATCGTCATCAGCACCATCATTGTAGTGTAGCTGGTTTGTGTCCTTTTATTTCCGCGTCGTATCTTGTAAGCTGTAAGTTTTAATAGTTCAGTATTTGTAACGATGGAGACCTTGTTTTTTATTCTTTATGCTCTGCACGGTGTCATTGGCATTTACATCTATATTTCCTAGTGTTTTTTTTTTTTTCTGTTACTTATGTACTGAATCTATTTGTTTTGCAGAATTGTTTTATTACCATACAACTTGATTTTCGCTCAAGTTAACATTTATGTAGATTTACTTATTTGTGTTGTGTAGGATACTTTCTTCTTAAGTGTGTTGAGGTTTGTGTTTTTCTTCTTTTATGTTCACTAGGTAACGGTGCACACAGGAATTATAAATGTTACTAATAATGATAATACTGATTATGGATGACAAACTAAACTGATGAATAAACATCGAAAAATTAATTTTAATAATATTACACGATGTGTATTATTATTATAATATTATAATATTAATAATATTACACGATGTGTACTGAGCACTGGGCTATAGCGGACTACTGGAGTGGCGATCTGTGTATACAAGTGCCACGTACTTCGTCAGTCCTTCGCCTGGGCCAAAAAACGGAAACGAATTCAGAGAATTCAATTCCAGTGTGAGAATACCGACAGTGGAAGAGAGTTACTTGTAACGGTATGTGCTAGGCAACTAGGCCTAAGGCCATACAGCTCCCGACGCCTCATCTGAAACCTGACCCCAATCCAATGTACACTAACTGAGATTGGTGGGTTCAGGAGTGAATGCAAAAATACTAACAACACATTATGAAAACGTTCTTGGCACAAAGAAGTGGCCGTGTTCATGACGTGTACCATATACCTACGTCCCTACTTCATAACCATGGGGAAGGACTTTCGCTCTGCAGGCATTATGTTATTGTAGCAGCAATGTCATAACAAGCTAATCGTTATTATTCCACACACTTGACCTTTGCTGAATATCATTTAAGTATTTTTTCCTCATATAAAATTAATCAATGAGTGCACGCGGGCCACACTAAATCGACTGGCGCGCGGGCCTACAGTTCAATCACACTGCTCTAGACATTTTTCTTTCCCACTCGACATAAATATAAACAACCAGAACGATCGCTTTTGGGGGATGGAAAACGAGTTTACCAATGACTCATCATAACAAAATATACGGTACTACCATAGACAGCACCCTATCAACGTACTCCTGGCTTGTTCATGAACACAGGTAGCTGTTGATAGGAAGCCTTAAATTACATCAGCCGCTTGAGAGAAAAAAAAAAAAAAAAAAAAACACGCCAGAGTTCAGCCGTGGACTCGCGCGTCATCAGCATCATCACCCAGTTGATTTGTCCAATTTTCCCTTATTGTTATTCAATAGCAATAAGAGAAAATGGGAAAAACTGCAAGGATAACCATGGTAACAGAAGGAAAATAAAGGAAAACATACGCGCACTTGACAACTTGAAAAAAAAAGTTTTGTCTTAGGTGGCGGTGAACAAACTTACCATATTAAATAAACTTGTTATGGCCAAATGGAGCATATTTAAGCAACATATTTAAAAAAAATAAATAATAATAATAATAATAATAATAATAATAATAATAATAATAATAATAATAATAATGTAATTCATGGCAAACCAGATATCCTTAGACCAAATGCATGAAAAAAGTAAAAAATTATGTTTTGGCCTAAAAAAGGCGAATCTGGCAGTCCTGATCTCCGACAACGTGACGTCATGCGCGGAAAATTGAAAAAAAAATTGTAACAAAAGTGGGCTTGCTGGGTTCTCTATACTGTGCCTGGCGCTTTCAAGAGAGGCATCAGTCAATCAGGCTCCGGCTACCATGCGACTCCTATAAGAGTGCACTTCTCGTAAAGGAGCGCCGCACTTCTGCAGCAGTGATCCCTGGTACCTCAAATCCCTATGATAGTCACTAATTGATTGGGTTGTTCAGTTTTCAATGCCCCTCACAGCTAATTGTTCATCATGTGATGAGAGGAGGAGGAGGAGGAGGAGAAGGAGGAGAATGAAAACAAAGTCCAAACAAGCAAAAGTTCCTGAGGTCTATACTGGGCTGTTTGGGTAACTACTCTACGCTAACTAGTTGAAGAGACAAACAGGATAGCACAGAAAGAGGAACCAAACGAATACAAAAGAAGTCCAAACAGTAACAGACCAAGAGGTCCTTGTAAGTCTGTTTGGGTAACTATTCTACTCTATTAGTGGTAGAGAAAGGATAGCACAGAAGAAGGGTCCTTCCATCCCCCACCCCCTATCCCTCCAGGCAAGGCTCACCTGAAAAAGGAAATGGTACCATGTTGTACAGAAAAAAACAACATGGAGTGTGAGAGGAAGAAGTGTGGAGAGGGAGAATATATCTCGTTCTTTAAGGCGTTCCTTGTAGGGTTTATTGCGAAGCCTTCGAGTAATTTTCGTTACTCTACTTCGTATTTTTTTTTTTTTTATAATCTCTCAATATTCCTTTTATAACAGGATGACAAAAACTGTACATTGTATTCAAAATGAAGACGTACAAGTGAGTTGTACAAGGTGAGATTTTTTTTTTTTTCAGATTGGAAGGTGAAAACTATTAATTTATTGGCAATTTCAATAACTTCGGGCAATGTTTGCCCGAAGTTATCTTTCTCAGGATCCAAACTTTTGATGGGGGATTACTTTTTATAATTTTCCTGCCGATTGCTATTTCCAATATTTGATACGTGGCATTTATCAAAATTAAAGTTATAAGCCACGTTTCACACCATTCAATGAGAGTGTATGCATCATTTTGTAAAATTTGACGCTGGTTTGGTGTCAGTCTTGTTAGCAATTTTAGTGTCTGTGAATTTTGACAGTTTACTTCTGATTCCTTCGTCTATGTTATTCATATATATTATGAAGAGGATCTGCCCTAAGATTGAACATTGAGGAACGCCACTGCTTACATTAACCCAATTTGAAGAATTAGAGTTTCTGGTGACCCCAAACTACAATATATATTGTACTGTCAAAAAACAAGAAAGAAGAAAAAACGAAAAAAAAAACAATAAGGAAGAGGAAAGAAAAGAAGGTATAATAAATAAAAAGAAAGAAGAAATGGAGAAGATGAATGAAGTATGGAGAATAACAAACGATCATACTACACGGGAAAGGGAAGTTAATTGGCACTTGATATCGAGGAAACCGAGGAAACACAAACAAGGACACAGGACCCAAGCACTCCACAACAGGAAGACGGCCATACAACCTGGGAAGGCAGCCTGGGTCAAGGAGGGATTAACGGTAATGATAGCACGGGCAAGGCAGAGAAAGGATTTGAAAGGGAAAGTAGGCCAGGAGGCGTGAGGCACCAAGAAGGACAAGTCAGCCTACGCCCACTTAACGCTCCGCCTCCAAACTGCCCCTACCCTCTGACTGGCTTCTGTATCAAGCACCACGCCTGTGGGCGGATCACATGCATAGATGAGCAATGCGAATAGTAGATACGTAAAATGTTATGAAAATTACGATAGTTTTTTGAGAGAAACAGGCAGTCCCATACGACTGTATATTATAGCGTGTAACAGTGGAATAATTCAGTAGCGGAGAGTTGCGGAGAGTAGTAGACACAGACCCAGAGGTTCCACAGGGCCTGACCAGAGAGGGGTCGAGATGGACGGAATAACTTGAAAGTAAGTGCAGTTTGAAAGCGTATTAATGCAGTCTATAAATCAATGATCTTATTAAAGGAGGAGCAGGATGTTTAACTGATGTTTTATGTTTGTCATGACAGGTGTGTATGATGTACGAAGATTTACTCAGTCATGGAATGTTTATAGTAAGTGATGTGTTGCTGATATCATGTGTGTTTTTCTAACTGAACATTAATGGCGCCGACTGAATATTTGTTGTGTTTGAGCATTTCATATTGTCTGTGTTTTGCACGATGACTGCGCTGATCAGTGAATATGTTGAAGAAATACAAGGTAACACTTAATAACTTTGAATGATTTGAAGATGAATGCGAGTGAGAAATTTTGAGTTGTAAGAAATGTAAATAGTAGTTATTAATCAAAATATGAAAATGTTTGTGAGTTTCCCAGTAGCCTTTATAAACCAATTCTTTGCAACATCTCGGACCACGACACGTTAATCACTACTCGCTGTTTGCGGTCTGTCAACCAATCCTCTATCCTCGCAGCGAGGTCACCTGATATGCCGTGAGCTTTTACTTCATGTAGGAGGCGCTTATGAGGAACTTTATCAAATGCTTTTTGAAAATCAAAATAAACTATATCTAGTGGCCTGGTATTATCACACATATTATGTAAGTCGTGAAAAAAGTCCAGTAAATTCGTTAAACATGAACGTTTACTACTAAATCCATGTTGAGCGTCCTTTATGATACGGTTACTTTCCAGGAATTCTACTGTTCTATCCCGTACCATTGATTCCACAAGTTTATATACTACAAGTAACGGTGTCACACAATTAATAATAATGTGTATTGTATTTATAATGCTTCGCCTAGTTAGCAATACATGTACATGTACATGTATGTACACATACATAATGTAGATAATGTAATGTATAATGGGTGTTGGTGGATAAAGGTTGGGCGGACATGATCACGCCACCCTACGTCACAGACAGGAGGATGGAAGGAGGAAGAGGAGAAAGAGAAAAAGAAAGAGAAAGAAAAAGAGCAAGGGCAAGACTAGGAGGTGTAGGTGGTGGTGGTGGTGGAGGTGGTGGTGTTGGTGGTGGTGGTGGTGGTCGTGGAGGAATATACAGAGGAATATACAAAGAAGACGAGACAGCAACAGACCCTGTGGTTCTTACTTGGTTGTTTGGTTAACAATTCTACGCTATTAGTGGGAGAGACAGGATACCACAGAAGAACTCTCTTTCCCATCCCTCCTGTAGAACTTGGGAGGAAAAGGGAAATTATAACATTTGTATAGAAAAAAAAACAAAAAAACATGTAATTTGAGAGGAAAGTAAGAAAGAGATGATGTCTACTTCTATCACATCTAGTCTACATACGGTCCTATTTTTATTAGTGATATCTGATGAGGCGTTTCCTCTTCCTTAAACATGCCTGCGTGGGATACATGTTTACTAGATGACTATAGTGATGGGTTAGTTGCCCAGCAAGGACTCGATTCCTTATACCATTATTGTGGCGGGGTCAGCAGTAAGTCGCCGAGGAACCTGGCCATCACCAAGGTCTCTTTGATGTGATTCATTTTCTTTGTTGTGAATTAGTTGTTTTTCTTCCTCAGTGAAATATACCCTCACCAGATGACAGATGTAATCGCACCGAAAGACTAAATATCCGCGGTAAGATTTTTATGAGGAGGTGAACAGTGACAACCGGGGATTTGACATCAGATATTTATCAAGGCGATTTTTAAATGTTGCTATCGTATTCGAGCTGACTGCGTTTGAGGGCAATTCTTTCCAAATAAAAAAAAATATATATATATATATATATATATATATATATATATATATATATATATATATATATATATATATATATATATATATATATATATATATATATATATATATATATATATATATATATATATATATATATATATATATATATATATATATATATATATATATATATATATATATATATATATATATATATATATATATATATATATATATATAAATGAGAGAGGTGAGGTCGAGGCGAGTAGATGAGGGAGTGGAGAGGATGGTAGGGGACGAGATGAGGGGACTAGGTGAAGTAAATGTAGATGAATTGTATAAATATTTCGTAGATAAAGTTCATACAGGTCAGTTAGCAAATATCCCGTATAGAACAATAAGATCACAAAAAAATGACCCTAAATGGATGACTGCTAGGTTAAAGCATTATATAGGGCGTAAGAGAAGTATATATAGGAGATTAAGGGCAGGTGAAGAAGTTTTAAGGACACAATATAATGAATTAGTTAGAACAGTCAGGAAGTTAACGGGGAAAGCTAAGGACAATTATGAATCCAAGGTAGCCAGCCAGGCGAAGACGGACCCCAAGGGATTTTATCAGGTATACAGGACGAAGAATAAGGATACTGTAGGTCCATTAAACGCAGCAGATGGGGAGCTGGTTAGTTCTGGGGAGGAGATTAGTAAACTTCTGAATGATTATTTTTTAACTGTCTTCCCCCAGGAAAACATGCAGGATATGCCAGATAGTGAACAGGTGTTTAGAGCAGATGAGAATGAGAAGCTGACAGATATTTCCATAACTGGGGAGATAGTGGAACAGGAGATAGATAGGCTAAAAAGTTCAAGTCACCAGGACCTGATGAAATATACCCCAGAGTACTTAAGGAATGTAAAGAGATTATTAGTGAGCCGTTAGTTTCTGTCTTTAGGAAATCACTGGAGTCGGGTGAGGTACCGGTAATGTGGAGGCAGGCTAATGTAGTACCCATCTTTAAGAAAGGAGATAAAACTTTAGCGTCTAATTATAGACCTGTCAGCTTAACTTCAGTTGTAGGTAAAATGTTAGAGTCAATAATAGCGAGGAACATTAGGGAACATTTAGACAAACATAACTTGATAAATCAGTCACAGCATGGCTTCACGAAGGGAAAGTCTTGCCTGACAAACTTGTTAAGTTTTTATAGTAAGGTGTACGAGGCAGTAGATAATGGTGATAGTTATGATATCTTATATCTGGACTTTAGTAAAGCATTTGACAAGGTACCCCATCAAAGGCTCCTGAGAAAGGTTAGGGCACACGGGATAGATGGGAAGGTGTTAGGCTGGATAGGGTCATGGCTTAGTGACAGGCGACAGAGAGTGGTAATAAACGGCTCGAAATCCGAGTGGGGTCATGTAATTAGTGGGGTGCCACAGGGATCAGTATTAGGGCCATTATTATTTCTAATGTATATCAATGACTTGGATAGTGGAATCCACCATACTCACACCCATCTCCCCCTCCCTCTCTCCTCCGCCCCTATATATATATATATATATATATATATATATATATATATATATATATATATATATATATATATATATATATATATATATATATATATATATATATATATATATATATATATATATATATATATATATACATACATACATACATACTCGTACATACATACATACATACATACATACATACATACATACATACATACATACATACATACATACATATATATATATATATATATATATATATATATATATATATATATATATATATATATATATATATATATATATATATATATATATATA
>NC_087181.1:4939990-5057490 GCF_035594125.1 Scylla paramamosain
CTTTTTAGCGTTTTGGTACTTGTGAAGCTCCAAGAAAGACTGAAAAGACACATTTTTCGTACGCCTCTTCTCATTTATATATATATATATATATATATATATATATATATATATATATATATATATATATATATATATATATATATATATATATATATATATATATATATATAGCGAAAAAAAAAAAAAAAAAAAAAAAAAAAAAAAAAAAAAAAAAAATATATATATATATATATAGCGAAAAAAAAAAAAAAAAAAAAAAAAAAAAAAAAAAAAAAAAAAAAAAAAAAAAAAAAAAAAAAAAAAAAAAAAAAAAAAAAATATATATATATATATATATATATATATATATATATATATATATATATATATATATATATATATATATATATATATATATATATATATATATATATATATATATATATATATATATATATATATATATATATAGTGTGTGTGTGTGTGTGTGTGTGTGTGTGTGTGTGTGTGTGTGTGTGTGTGTGTGTGTGTGTGTGTGTGTGTGTGTGTGTGTGTGTGTGTGTGTGTGTGTGTGTGTGTGTGTGTGTGTGTGTGTGTGTGTGTGTGTGTGTGTGTGTGTGTGTGTGTGTGTGTGTGTGTGTGTGTGTGTGTGTGTGTGTGTGTGTGTGTGTGTGTGTGTGTGTGTGTGTGTGTGTGTGTGTGTGTGTGTGTGTGTGTGTGTGTGTGTGTGTGTGTGTGTGTGTGTGTGTGTGTGTGTGTGTGTGTGTGTGTGTGTGTGTGTGTGTGTGTGTGTGTGTGTGTGTGTGTGTGTGTGTGTGTGTGTGTGTGTGTGTGTGTGTGTGTGTGTGTGTGTGTGTGTGTGTGTGTGTGTGTGTGTGTGTGTGTGTGTGTGTGTGTGTGTGTGTGTGTATATATATATATATATATATATATATATATATATTTATTTATTTATTTTTTTTTCGCTATATAGAGTAAATTCCGGGCTTCTTAGGGCTTTTTGTGCCTAAGACTCTGAGAAACACTCAAAAGACACGTTTCTTTTAATGTCGCTTCGTTTTTCCCATATAAGTAAAAGCTTTGCATGCATTTTTTCGTTTTGGTACCTAATAATGTAAAAAAAAACACTTAAAATACACGCTTTTTTGAGAATGTTCTGTTTCTCCACATAGAGAATTATTTATGCGTTTCAGCGTTTTTTATTCCAAATAAGCTCAAAAACACTTTTAATACATATTTCTCGTAAATGTCTTTTCGTTTCTTCAAACATAGGTACTTTCCATACATTTTGCCGTTTTTCTACCTACCAAGATCTGAAATACTAAAATATACTTGTTTTTGGGAGAAATGTTTTTCTGTTTCTCACATAAAAACTATTTTGCATGCATTTTAGTGTTTTACTACGCCAACAGCTCAAAAACACTGAAAAGAGACGTAATTTTGGTTGTTACTTTTTATTTTCCCACATACGGTGATTTTCATAGCTTTTTAGTGTTTTGGTGCCCTAGTTACTCAAAAAGACACGTTCCTGAAAATCTCCACTCGCTTTCCACGTACAAGGTTGCTTTGCTTGTATTTTTGCGTTTTGGTACCCTAACAATGTGAGATACACTCAAATTACATGTTTTTTGGTAATGTTGTTCTCTTTCTCATATAGGAGTGTTATTTATGCGTTTCAGTGTTTTGGTACTTAAGAAGCTCAAAAACACTGATAATAAGAGTTTCTTGTAATGTGCTTTTACTGTTTCCTCATATAGGGTACTGTGCACGGATTTTAGCCTCTTTGTACGTGACAAGCTCAAAACAATCAAAATACTTAAGTTTGGTAGTTATTTCTTTCAAGCATAAAAGCGTGTTTTTTGAGGCGTTTTAGAGTTTTCGTACGTAAGTAGTTTAAAAACGCAGAAAAGAAACGTTTTTGGTACATCATTGTTTTGTTGTATTTACATAGGAGTGCTTCCCTTGTTTATGAATTTTTTTTTAGTGCCTAACACGCACTCATAAAAACTCAAAAGATACATTTCTAAAAGTCTTGTGTTTATTTTACCAATATAAGGTGATTTACAGAACCATTTCATTTTTTGCCGTTTTTAGTACATAAGAATATGAAATACATTGAAAATGTTTTTTTGGCATGTTGTTCTATTGTTTCTCCATATAGATTTCTATTCTAGCGCTTTCGAGGTTTTTTTTTTTTACCTGGCAATATGCCATTAAAAAACGCAGTCAATACATTTTTCTCGTAATGTCTTTTCGTTTCGTCATATAAGGATTACTTTCCATGCTTTTTTATTTATTGTACGTAACAAGCTCATAAACAATGAAAATATTTTTCTTATTTCATATTTCATGATGTTTTGAATGTGTTTTAACGTTTTTTTTTTTTTTTACGTAAGTACTTTAAAACACTGAAAGCCACACGATTTTCATGATGTTTTATCTTCTTATATACAATACCTTATATGTTTTTTTAGCGTTTTTCTGGATAATATCACTCATAAAATCTCAAAAGACACGTTTGTGAAAAAACGCCATTTTCCTTTCCACATATAGTGTGCTTTTTCATGCTTTTTTGCGTGCATGCATTTGCATACATATAGAGAGTGCTATTCCAATCTATTTCAAGTTTTTGTACCTAAGATGCAGAAAAACGATTTTACAAATACACGTTTACTCATCAATAACGCTTTTCGTTTCCTCACATAAGGTACTTTCCATGCTTTTTGATGTTTTTGTACGTAACAAGCTTAAAACACTCAAAATATTTATTTTTGGGAATGTTATTATCTTTCTCCACATCAGTTTAGTGTGTTTTGCATGCGAATTTTATTGTTTTTGTATGTAAGAAAAACGAAAACACCCAAAAGTACACTTTTTTCATCAATTTTGTTTTGTGTTTTTGGCATACACGGTGAATTCCATGCTTTTTAACGTTTTCGTGTCGTACGCACGCTCAAAAACCACTGAAAAGACACGTTTCTGGTAATGTCTTTACGCTTCCTCATTATTGAAGCTTTGCATGCACTTACGCGTTTTGGTAACAAACAATGTAAAACCAATCAAAATGCACATTTTCATTAATGTCTTTGGCTTTCCATATAAAACATGCTATTTATGTGTTTTAGAGGATTTTAGTAACGCTTATAATACACGTCTCCTGGTAATGTTCTTCGTTTCCCCGTATAGGAGTATTTTGCATGCATTTCAATCCAATATAAATACTTATGTTTTGCCATATTATTCTGCATTTCTACAAGGTTGTATTTTCATGCCTTTAGGTGATTATTATGTAAGAAGCTCAAAAACATTTAAAAAGACATTTTTTAAGTTGTTTTTATTTTTCTCCATCATAGGTTGATTTTTCATGATTTTTTTTTTTTTAATATTATGTTGCTTAACACATTGGCAAAACATTCAAAAGACATGTTTCTGGAAAAATTTAAATTCTATATCCTCATGTAGGCTTTATTGCATGCTTTTTCCTGTTTTAGTACCTAAAAATGTGAAATACACTTATTATTCTGTTTCTCCAAGAAGATTGTATTGCATGTATTTATGTTGATTTAGTATGTAAGAAGCTCAAAAACGTTTAAAATACATCTAATACATAAAAGTTGTTTTGCAAAATTTTCCCTTATAGGTTGATTTTCATGCTTTTTAACGTTATGTTGCCTAACACGTTCAAAACATCAAAAACACATGTGTTTCTGGAAAACTTGATTCATCTTTCCTCATGTAGGCTTTATTGCATGTTTCTTTTTGCCGTTTTGGTACTTAACAATGTGAAATACACTCAATATACACGTTTTTTGGTAATGTTGCTCTGTTTCTTCATATAAATTACTATTTATCCATTCTAGGGTTTTGGTACCTATAAGAAGCTCAAAACACTAATAATACACGTTTCTGGTAATGTTCTATTTGCTCTTTTATATAGGTTATTTTGCAAGCATTTTTTTGTTGTTTTTGTACGTAACATGCTCAAGAAACACTCAAAATACTTGTTTTTGATAATGTCATTCTGTTTCTTCGTAAAGGAAGTTTTGCATGCACGTTTTAGCGTAAAAACTGAAAAAAAACAAGGTTTTGGTAATGTTGTTTTCTGATATGTGGTGCTTTCCATGCTTTTTAGCGTTCTAGTGCCTAATATGCACAAAAAAAAAAATAGTTTCTCAGTGTTGTTTCGTTTCCAAATATAAGGAGGCGCTTTCTATACATTTTTGTCGTATTGGTATCCAACAATGTGATTTTTTTTTTGGGGGGTAAATGTTCTTTTCCTAAATATAGAGAAATATCAACGTGTTTTCTAGTTTCCATAAACACAGAGATGCTGAAGAACACTCATAATCATAATGGCTTTTTTCTATATATAGATTTTTTTTTGCATACATTTGGTTGCAATTTTCTACGTAACAAGCTAGAAAAGTCTCTAAATACTTATTTTTGGTAATGTTATTCAGTTTTTCTCTATAAAAAAGTGTCTTTTAATATGAGTTTTGGCATTTTTGGTACATGTAGAGAAGTTAAAAAAAGTAAAAAAAAAAAAACTCTTAAGAAAAAAAAATACGTTATTCGTAATGTTCTTTTGTATAACCATGTAGGGTAACTTCTCTGCTCAAAAACTGATACAAAAAGAAACATCTATTTGTTGAACTCTTTGTTTCTTTTCCCAATATCAGAGACTGGATGCATTTTGGCGTCTTGGTACCTGATAATGTGAAAACACTCAAAATATATACGTTTTTGTTTTATTTTTTATTCTGTTTCTCCATATCCAGTGATATGAATTGATTTTAGCGTTTTTTCTTTTTTAGCTGAAAAAAACTCTCATAATACATATTCTTCGTAATGTCTTTTAATTTTACGTTTCCTTATGTAGAGTTACTTGGGATGCATTTTTATAAATTTTTGTACGTAACAATCTGAAAAAAACACTCAAAATACACGTTTTTTTTTTTTTTTTCGTAAAGATATACTGTTTTTCCATTAAGGGTTTTTTTGCATGCTTCTCAACGTTTTGGTACATAACTCAAAAACATTGAAAAAATTACGTGGTATTATTACTTACTTTCCGTATATACGGTGCTTTCCATGTTTTAATCGGTTTTGGTGTCTATATCGTTAATAACTAACTATATCGCTTGATACCTCAAAAGATTAAAAAACCCCCATAATAGACTTTTTTCCCACCTAACTCTTTTCCCCTAACCCTAACTTTTTCGTTTCGTAATATAAGGTACTTTGCATGCATTTTTGCGATTTTTCTTTTTATACGTAAAAAGATCAATAACACCTAAATTAGTTCTTTTAGGTAATGTTCTTCTGTTTCTCCATTTAAAAGGGTATTATTGAATGCATTTTAGTGTTTTGTTACATAAGTACCTCAAAAACACTCAAAAGACACGTTTTCTTTTTCATATAGTGGGTTTTTCTATGCATTTTTTTTTTTTTTTTTTTTTTTGACGTTTGGAACATAATAATTGGGAAAACACCCAAATACTTGTTTTAGGTAATGTTGTTGTTTCTCGATATAGCGTGCTATTCATTCGTTGTAACATTTTAGTATCTATGAGAGCTCAAAATACACATAATTTCTCGTTTCTCGTTTTCCCATATCTTCCTTTACATCCATTTTGGTATTTTTGTACATAACTAAAATACACACAAAATACTTTTTTTTGGGGAATGTTATTCTCTTTCTCGATAAAGGGTTCTTTTAAATGCGTTTAAGCGTCTTGATAGGTAAGAAACTGAAAAAGAGTGAAAAAGACACACTTTTGGTAATGTTGGGATTTGCTTTTTTAGCGTTTTGGTGCCTAGTATGCATACAAAAAAACACGCAAAAAAATTTTATTCTTGGATTGTTGTTTCGTCTCTATATAAATGCTTTTCCATGCATTTTTCTACGTAACAAATTCAAAAACAATCAAAATACACGTTTTTGGGTAAAGTTATACTGTTTCTCAACAAAGGGTTTTTACATGCTTGTCAGCGTTTTGGTAATACTGTTTTTTTTTTCTTTTACCATATACAGTATTTTTATGCTTTTTATCGTTTTGGTGTCTACAACGCTTATAAACGGCACTCTCAAGACACGTTTATCGAAATATCGCTTCCTTTACCCATATAGAGTACTTTGCATGCATTTTGGCGTTTTGATACCAGACTGTGAAATGCACAATGATATTGTGTTTCTCCAAATAGAGTGTTCTATTGATAGTATTTGATTGCTTTAGTACGTAAGTAACTCAAAAACACCCATGATACACGTTTTTCGTAATGTGTTGTCGTTTTCCCATATACGGTACCTAGGATGCATTTTGGCATTTTTGTACGTAACAAACTGAAAAACACTGAAAATAGTTGTTTTTGGTAATGTTACTCTGTTTTTCCATAATGAATGTTTTTGCATACGTTTTAGCTTTTCATCATATGGTGGGCTTTCCAAGCATTTTGGCGTTTTGGTACCTAATAATGGAAAAAAAAAATAAATAAATAACACTCAAAATGCACGTTCTGGTATTGCTGTTCTATTTCTCATTGTTGAGAGCTATTTATGTGTTTTAGCAATTTTTTTTTTTTACCTAAGAAGCTCAAAAACTCTTATAACACACGTTTTTTGTAATGTCTTTTCGTTTCCCCATATAGAGTGGTTTGCATGTATTTTCTCATTTTCTGCGTAGCAAGCTCAAACACATTCAAAATGCACTCTTTTGGTTATAATGTTATAATGTTTCTCCATGAAGGGTGTTTTTGCATGTTTTTCAGCGTTTTCGTACATAAAAAGGTTAGAAACACTGAAAGAGACGTTTTTGGTAATATATATATATATATATATATATATATATATATATATATATATATATATATATATATATATATATATATATATATATATTTCCCATTTAGAGTGTTTTCCATGCTTTTTCTTTATCATTTAGAAGCCTAGCACGCTCTTAAAAAGTCAAAATACACGTTTTTGGACATTTTGTTTCCTCGCCACATATAGGGTGGTTTGCATGCATTTTTGTCGTTTTTGGTACCTATCAATGTGAAATACACTCAAAATACATGTTTTTGATAATGTTCTGTTTATATAGAACGCTATTCATGCCTTTTAGGATTTGATAACTAAGAAGATGAAAAACGCATTTGGTAATGTTATTTTGTTTCTCCATATAGAGTGCTAATCAGGCGTTTTAGTCTGAATAGCGTTTTGGTACAAAAGAAACTAAGAAACTCTCATAAGAAACATTTCTTTTCTGCGTAACTAGCTGAAAAAAACTGAAAATACGTTTTCAGTAGAATTATACTTTTTCTCCACTAAGGGCTTTTTGCAAGCGTTTCAGCGATTTGGCACTTAAGTAGCTCAAAAAACATTGAAAGAGTCCCCATAAAAGGTCCATTCCCATAAAGGGTGCTTTCCACCCTATATATCCTTTTAGTGCCAAGAACGCTTTCTTCAAATCTCGTTTACTTTCAACATATAGGGTGCCAAAATCGCAAAGTGCCAAATCGCTGAAACGCTTGCAAAAAGCCCTTTAGGGAGAAAGAGTTGTTGAACGATATGAAGTACTTTTTCATACATTTTAGGTATGTAGGTAACAAGCATAAAAACACTCAAAATACACATTTGTTGGTAATTTTTTTTTCTCTTTCTTCACAAAGGACGTTTTTTTGTTTTAACGCTTTTTGTAATGTTATTGTCTTCCAATATTGAGTGCTTCCCATGCATTTTATTGTTTTGTTGCCTAACAGGTTGAAAAAAAGTCAAAAGATATGTTTCTACTAATGTCGTTTCTTTTCCCCATATTTCACATGCATTTTGGCGCTTTGGTACCTAAGATTATGAAAAAAAGTTTTTGTTCCCCCATATAGCGTGGTATTGACGCATTTTAGAGTTTTAGTACTAAAGAAGCTGAAAAACACAATACACGTTTCTCGTAATATCCTTTCGTTTCCCCATATAGGGTGCTTTCCATGCATTTGGGCGTTCTGGTACGTAACATTGTAAAAAACACTCAAAATAAACATTTTTAGGAATGTTGTTACTGTTTCTCCATGTAAAGATCTCTTCAAGCGTTTTGTACCTAAGAACCTCAGGAACACTTGTAATATTGTAATATCGTTGTAATATCGTTTCCTACGTAAAAAAAAAAAAAAAAAACAAAGAAAAAAATAACGTTTTGGGTAATGTTATTCTGTTTCTTAATAAAAGGTGCTTGCATGCATTTTTATGTTTTCGTAAGTAGCTCAATAAGACTCAAAAGACAATTTTTTTTTCTTTAAAGACACTGAAAACACTTTTTTTTTGTGGGGGGGGGGTTATTTCCATACTTTTTAGCGTTTTGGTGTCTAAAACGATAAAAAAAAAAAAATAAATAAATAAAAAACACTAAAAAGGCAAGTTATGGTTTCACTTCTCCATAGAAAGTTTTTTGCATGCATTTTGGCGTCGTGAAAATAGACGAAAAAAAACCGTTCTTTTTAAGCTTATAGAGTATTATTCACGCGTTTTAACGGTTTCTTACCTCTGGTGAATAATACTCATAAGAAACGTTTCTCGTAAATAAGTTTTGATCTACCATATCGGGTATTTGGATCTTTTTTTCTATTTTTGTACCTAACAAGTTCAAAATTTCTGAAAACAATTTTTTTCTTAATGTTATTATGTTTGTCAATATAGGGTGTTTCGCATGCTTTTAAGGTTTGGTAACGAAGAAGCTCAAAACGACTCAAAATACACGTTTTTGGTAATGCTATATTTTTATTTTTATTTTTTATCTTTCATATAGAATGTTGTTCTAGCGTTTTTGCGTTTTTTTTTTTTATTGGTACTTAAGAAGCTCAAAAATAATGAAAACAAAAGTTTCTAGAAGTATCGTTTTATTTCACTTTTTTTTAAGCATTTTGGTCTTAACACGCTCAAAAGCACTTAAAATATTCGTTTTTGACAGTGTTATTTATTTCCCAATATAGAGTACTTTTCGTTTATTTTTACGTTTTGGTACCTAACATTGTAAAAACACTCAAAATACACGTTTTTAGTAATAATTTTCTGTTTCTCCATATAGAGTGCTATTAACGCACTTTTGCTTTTTAGTACCTAAGAAGTTCAAAAATACTTATATACAATTTTCATAAGGCCTTTTCGTTTCCTCGTATAGAGTGGTTTGCATGCATATTCGCGTTTTGATATCTAACGAGCTCAAACACACTTAAAATATATGTTTTTTTTGGGGGGAACGTTGTTCTCTTTTCATCAAATGACGTGCTTTGGATGCATTCTGGTGTTTTGGTACCTGATAAGGTGAAAAACAATTAAAACGTATGTTTTTTTTTATATTATTATTTTTTTTTTCTTTTTATAAAGACTTGTTCACTTGTTTTATCATTTTCCTACCTGAGAAGCTCAAAAACAATCATTATACACGTCTCTGGTAAAATCGTTTTGTTTCCCATTATAGAGTAGTTTACATGCATTTTGGCGTTTTTTATAATTATGTAAGAAGTTAAAAATATTCAAAATTTAAGACTTTGGTAATGTTATTAAGTTTGTTCGTGAAGGGTATTTAAATGCATTTCAGCATCTTGTTATGAAAGAAGCTTGAAAACACACAAAAAACACCATTTTGTTAATATTCATTTGTATTCCCAAATAGGTTGCACACTTTCCTAGTAATGTCATTTCATTTCCCAACATAAAGTGCTTTCCATGCATTTTGTCGTTTTGGTACCGGACAAAAAAAAAAAAAAAAAAAAAAAAAAGTGAAAATGCACTCTTATCATAATATTTCTCCATATTGAATGCTATTCACACGTTTTAGCATTTCGGTACCTAAGAATCTTAAAAACAGTCACTTTCTGATAATATCGTTTTGTTTCATTGTATAAGGTAGTTCCCAAGCATTTTGACGTGTTGGTACCTAACACTGTGAAACACACTCCAAAAATACGTTTATTGTTAAGTTGTTCTGTTTTTCCATATTTATTGCTATTCATGTCTTTTAGCGTTTTGGTAAGAAGCTTAAAATACTCAAATACATGTCTACCGTAATGTCTTTTGATTTCCCCATATAGTCATGCATTTTGGCGTTTTGATACGTAACAATTTCAAGAACACACAAAATACTTATTTTTGTTATGTTATTTTGTTTCACCATGAAAGAGTTTTGCATGCGTTTTAACGTTCTGATACGTAGCTAATAAGTAGCTCAGAAACACTTAAAAGACACATTTTTTTTTTAATGAAGTGGTTTTTTTCCCTATATAGGGTGCTTTCCATGCTTTTTAGAGCATTCAAAAGACAACTTTCTAGAAAATGCGTTTCTTTTACAGATATAGGTTGCTTTACATGCATTTTGGCATAATGGTACCTACCAATGTGAAAAACACTGAAATTACATTTTTGTCGTAATATTGTTTTGTTTCTTGAAATAGTATGAACGAATTTAAGGGTTTGGTACCATAAAAGCTCAAAAACATTTATAATGCCTACATGTTTCTGGTAATGTCTTTTCGTTTCCCCATATAGAATAATTTACATGCTTTTTCCCGTTTTTCTACGTAACAACCTCAAAAACACTGGAAAATATTAATTTTATTCATTTTTTTAATAAAGTGTGTTTTGCATACCTAACATGCATATATTGTTTTGGTTCATATGAAGTTCAACAGCACTGAAAATACATGTTCTTCATGTTATTTTGTATTCCCATATATCGTTTTGCTGTGTAACAGGCTCAAAAACAATCAAGAGACATGTTTCTTGTAATGCCGTAATGTTTAACCACATAGGAGACTTTTATTGCATATTTGCGTTTTCGTACATGGAAAAAAAAATAAAATACACATATTCGTCATGCCGTTCTGTTTCTATTTATACAGTTATTTATTTATTTGTTTTAGCCTTTTGATACCTAAGAAGCTCTAAAAACAATGATAATACATGTTTCTTGTAATATGTTTTCGTTGCCCCATCTAGGGTACTTTCTATGGATTATGGCGTTTATCTTCGTAAGAATCTAAAATAACACTCAAAATACTGGTTTTTCGTCAAATATTTTGTTTTTCCATAAAGTTTATTTTATTTACATATTTATTCTTTTCATATAAGGTGTTTTCATGGTCTTTTTTCGTTTTGGCAGTGAACACTCATAAACACTAAAAAGATATGTTTTTGGAAATCTCGTTTCCTTACCCCATATATGATGCGTTGCATGCATTTTTGGCATTTTTATATCTGACAATGTGAAATGTGCTTAAAATTTGTTAATGTTTTTCTTTTTTTCATATAGAATGCTATTCATGCGTTTTCATGTTTTAAGAAATAAGAACCTCAAAAATGCTCAAAATACAAGTTTCTCGTTAAGTCTTTTCGTTTCCTAATTTAGGAGTACATTTTTGTAAGGTTCAAAATACTTTTATTTGTTAATGTTATTGTGTTACTCTATATAACGCGTTTTGCATGCGTTTTATCGTTTTCGTATGTAAGTAGTTTAAAATACTCAAAATCTTTTTTTTTTTTTTTCCCCATGTAGGGTGCTTTATCTTCATAAGCACTCAAAACACACGATTCTTGAAATCTAGTTTTCTTTGCTTAATGAGGATGCTTTGCATGTTTTGTTACCTAACGATAAGAAATACACTAAAAATACACGTTTCTGGTAATGTTTTTTTTTTCAATATAGACTGCTATTTGTGACTTTTAGTGTTTTGTTACCTAAGAAACTTAAAAACACTCATACGGGAAATACGTGTTTCTCGTAACGTCTTTTCGTTTCCCCATATGGGGTAGTTTGCATGGATTTTGATTTTTTCGACGTAATAAGAACAAAAACACTATTTCTTTTATGATAATGCTATTCTCTTTCTCCATAGAGTATGTTTTGCATGCCTTTTTAGCATTTTTGTACTTATGAAGTTCAGAAAGACTGAAAAGACACATTTTTCGTATCTTCGTATTCGTATTTTTTCGTATGGTTTGTATCGCCATATAGAGTAAATTCCAGGCTTCTTAGCGCTTTTTGTGCTTAAGATTCTCCAAAACACTCAAAAGACACGTTTGTTTTAATGTCGCTTCGTTTTCCTATACAAGTAAGAACTTTGCATGCATTTTGTCGTTTTCGTACATAATAATATGAAAAACACTTGAAATACACGCTTTTTGAGAATGTTCTGTTTCTCCATATAAAGAATTCTTTATGCGTTTCAGCGTTTTCATACCTAATAAGCTCAAAAACTCTTTTAATACACATTTCTTGTAATATCTTTTCGTTTCTCTGTACAGGGTACTTTCCATGCATTTTGGCATTTTTCTACCTACCAAGATCCGAAATACTCAAAATATTTGTTTTCGGTAATGTTTTTATGTTTCTCCATAAAAGCTGTTTTGCATGCATTTCAGCATTTTAGTACGCCAACAGCTCAAAAACACTGAAAAGAGACTTTTTTGGTATATTATTTTCTCTCATACGGTGATTTTCATGCTTTTTAGTGTTTTAGTGCCTAGTACTCTCATAAACACTCAGAAGATACGTTCCTGGATATCTCCCTTCCTTTCCATGTACAAGGTACTTTGCTTCTATTTTTGCGTTTTGGTACCTAACAATGAGGAATACACTCAAATGATGTCACCACTGATGGCAGAAAGGATGGACAGTATGGACTGCATAAATGAGAGAGTGATGGCTATAACGTTAACTATAGAACAGACAAAAATTAGCATTATCCAAACATATGCTCCACAACAGGGCAGAAGTCTGAGGGAGAAAGAGCAGTTTTATGAAACTCTACAGGAAATGACAGAAACAATAAGACATCATGAGAATGTCATTGTCATGGGAGACATGAATGGACATGTCGGACAGAATAGAGATGGAGTAGAGCACGTCATCGGAGAGTTTAGCATTGGCGAAAGGAACCAGGAGGGAGAAAGAATAATAGATTATTGTGTGATGAATAACATGTCCATTATGAAAACTTATTATAAACATCAGGAGAGCCATAAATGGACATGGTATCGGTGGAATGCAGCACAACAAGGATATACTGAGAGGTCAATGATTGACCTGTTTCTCACCAACAAGAAAAACATATTTAAAGATGTTAGGACCATACCATCTGTGTCCTTAGACTCTGACCACAGGTTGGTGGTGGCTAAATTGAAAATTGTAAAACCAAAGGAAAAAGTCAAGAAAAAGCAAAAGAGATTCAAACTGGAAAACCTCAAGGACGAAGAGAAGAAGCAAGCACTGCGGCAACTGGTAACATTACGAAAACCAACCGAACTGGAATTGGAAGAAATGAACATAGAAGAACAATGGAATAAATTCAAGAACACTGTGTATGGGGCAGCTGAGGAGACAGTTGGTATTAAAATCAAATATGGAACCAAAAAGAAAAGTAGTGCATGGTGGACTTATGATGTTAAGGAAGCAGTCAAAGAAAAAACAAGATCTTTCAGAAAATGGATGAAAACAAGAAACATTGAAGATAGAAAAGATTACGTAGATAAACGAAACAGTGCAAAAGCAACCAAAAGAGCAGCCAAGGGGGACATGTGGATCAAGATTGGTCAAGATCTAGAGAGAGACGTAGAAGGAACAAGAAAATTATTGTATAGCATGGCTAAGAACTATAGGAAAGGAAATAACGAATCAACATATGCAATAATGAACAAAACAGGAGAACTACTAACAAAACCACAGGAGATTGAAGAAAGATGGAGAGAATACTTCCAAGAACTTCTAAATGTGGAGGATGTGGAAGTGGATGAAGAGCGGAATCTAGATATACAGGAGGAACAAGGAGAGAACCCAAATGAGATCAGTATAGAGGAAGTGAAGGAGGCACTAAAGAAGATGAGAAGCGGCAAAGCCCCAGGGGACGACGAGCTCCCTATAGAGCTATTTAAAGCTGCTGGGGAAGAATGTGTAGAGTGGATGAGGTACATTTTTAGTAATGCGTGGAAAGAGGAGAAAGTGCCCCATGACTGGCACAAAGCAATAGTATGTCCAATATATAAGAAAGGCAGTAAAACAGATTGTGCAAATTATAGAGGCATATCCCTGTTATCTCATGTTGGAAAATTGTATGAAAGAATAGTTGAGAAAAGATTAAGAACCTGTGTCGAGGAGAAACTAGGAATATGGCAGTATGGTTTCAGGCCCAATAGGAGCACGACAGATCTAGTGTTCACTTTAAAGATGATAATGGAAAAGAATTGGGAGTGGAGCACTGATAAATATGTGGCTTTTATAGATCTGGAAAAAGCCTTTGATAGAATTAGAAGAGATTGCTTGTGGAGAGTCTTACAACATCAAGACTACGGCATAAACTCTAAACTGATACGAGTAATTAAGAGTATATATAAGAACACGGAGAGCAGAGTCAAGAACAGAGAGCTGGAGAGTGAATGGTTTAGCATTAAGACAGGAGTGAGACAAGGGGGAGTGCTCTCTCCTTTGCTATTCATTATATACATGGACAGATGCCTGAAGGAAGTGTGTGTAAGGGAGGATAAAGAGATCACGCTGGCCTATGCAGACGATGTCGCTGTCGTGCCAGGAAGCCAACAAGATCTTCAAGAGGCCATGACAAGATGGAATGATGTCTTAAATAGGGAAGGAATGAGAATGAACAAACAAAAAACAGAAATAATGAAAGTTGGCAGAATAAAGGAGGAATGTAATATTTACATAGAAAACGTTAAACTGAAGCAGACCGACAAATTTTGTTATCTGGGAGTACTTTTCGACGAGGAAAACAGACAGAATATAGAAATTTTAAATAGAATACAGAAGTACAATGCAAATGTCAGTGCATTGTATCCCATACTTAAAGATAAGAATATTCCAACAAAAGCTAAAACCATAATATTTACAACAATACTAAGACCAGTACTTCTATATGGGTCAGAAACTTGGACACTGACAACAAGAACATCTTCACAAATATAAGCAGCAGAAATGAGAGTTCTGAGAATGATCCGAGGTGTGACCAGACTTGATAGAATTAGAAATGAAGAAACCAGAGAGAGATTAGGGATAACATCTGTACTGAAGATAATTGAAAAGAACAAATTGAGATGGTATGGACATGTCCAAAGAATGGAAGATACAAGATACGCAAGGAAGTTTCTGGAATGGGTTCCTCTAGGCAGGAGGCCGGTGGGACGACCTAGGAAGCGATGGATGCAGGGAGTTGAAGAAGCTGCTGAACGAAGAGGAAGAAATCTACAAGAAATAACCAGAGATGAGGATTTCATGGATAGAGACCTTTGGAGAAGATTCGTAGAGGCCGGACACTGACAGGCATTGCCTACCTTGCGTCTGGTGAGAAAGGTGAGAAATCTGTTTGTCTCTGTCTTTCTGTGTCTCTTTCCTTCTCTTTCTTTCTTTCTGTTACTCTCTCTCTCTCTCTCTCTCTCTCTCTCTCTCTCTCTCTCTCTCTCTCTCTCTCTCTCTCTCTCTCTCTCTCTCGTGAAAATGACGCTAATTGCAAGGAGCAGCGCGTTACTTTTTCTCTGCCTATTTTTCCATGACTGCCAAGCGGAGTTCATCAGTGCAGGCTGGAAAATTTGAGCAACCGGTACTTTTTATTTTTATTCTTGTCTCAGTGCACAGTTTGAAACCCCTCATCCAAAACTCGTACATCTGCTTTATTGATGCATTTCTCGGAGAGAGAGAGAGAGAGAGAGAGAGAGAGAGAGAGAGAGAGAGAGAGAGAGAGAGAGAGAGAGAGAGAGAGAGAGAGAGAGAGAGAGGAGGAAGTAACGTTCCAACATTTTTTCTTCCACTGTTTACATTCACATACCTAACTATCTTTTATATATATACAATGTCTCGTAATAGTTGAAAGCCGCGGTCTCATAGTTGCCTTCCCTTGTTACTTTATTTTGAGAATGTTGGAGTGCGTGGTAGTATTCTGTTTGTCTTGCAATGATAGTGTTGTCGAAAGGTGCCTCCTATCATTGCCCTGCCAGAGTTCGCCAGTTTCAGTGCCAGTATTAGCACGTCGTTCCTTGTTCTTCACTGCAAGGCTGTTTTTCTTCAGTGAAGTGTTGTGTTTATTAGATAATGAGTTTGTTTCATTTTTTTTTTTTTTATATGACAAAAAATCATTTTTGGACAAAATTCGTGTGTGTAGTAGTAGTAGTAGTAGTAGTAGTAGTAGTAGTAGTAGTAGTAGTAGTAGTAGTAGTGGTAATAGTAGTAGTAGTAGTAGCAGTAGTAGTAGTAGTAGTAGTAGTAGTAGTAGTAGTAGTAGTAGTAGTAATAGTAGTAGTAGTAGTAGTAGTAGTTTATCGTTTGAGTTTGTTTTAAAGTAGGATCATTGTTCTTGGTCCAGGACTAACTAATGTGTAATAATGGGAATCATTCTACAGAACTATCTGCAACTGTAATTAATAGCTGTATTCAATTTATTGTCAATAAACTTATCTGCCTCTATCTGTGTGTGTGTGTGTGTGTGTGTGTGTGTGTGTGTGTGTGTGTGTGTGTGTGTGTGTGCGCTTTGTATATCGACTACTGGAGGACTTTTGTTATGTGTTGTAAGGAAGTCGTAAACGCGTCTCCAAGTCTCGAGTGAGCGGCGTTGGCTGGTGGCGGTGGGTGGGCGCTGCTTGCGGGTCATTTAGGCCAGTGATGAAGTGCGTCGCACGAGTCCTTGACAGCGCGCTCTCAGAATCTCCTTTATAATTTCCTGCGTGGCATGGGCTTATTACCCTCCGTGATAACCGTAACTGGTAATTGTAGGTATGTTACGACCTTATAACAATGGTTCTCTAACGTCGGAAACCTAACTACAGCCTTCCAGGAGCCGTGCCTTCGTGATGGTGAAGATCTTGTAACTATTATCTCCTCATGACTGTCATCTAGAGATGTCTGACTGAATCCTGAAGCTGATTTGTGATAACTTCTGGCACGTTTTCCACTCCGCAGGCACAGGCGTGTGGCAGATAAAGCCGAGGAACAACACGGTGGAGGAAGGTCGTGCTGTCCGTCTAACTTGCCACATGGCCTCCTTACCCGTGGCCTCCTACATCTGGCTCAAAGACAATGCCGCACTGCCGGTAAACAAATCCAGGTGAGCTAAACTGACGTGCATTCTTTCTTTTGTGTGTTTGTGCAAAGTTCCTTTTTGGCGTTTTCTAATTGTGCACCGCCGGCTGTCAATTAGACTGAATGCTTTAAAGTGTGATTGACTGACTTGGTAGCAACGATTTTACAGCTGAGAAGTTGTAAATACCAAGTTTCGCCTTTTGTTCATCTTAAGACTTTAGTTGTAAGCGAGGCTGTTGTGGAGCGTTCATAGGCTTAATCATATACAATGCTTCCTCGGCCATAAGCCTTTAAATCTTTAGAACTTTCTCCTCTTACTTAAGTGTTTTTAGAATAGGAAATACATCGTTCTCATTTTAAAATGTAACGAAAGCAATGGCTGTATACTGTAATAATTATGGGCTCTGTTAACATCTGTTGCCTGCTTTTTGCATCACCGCCATGAAACCGAAATAAACCCAGAAGATAGAAAGAGTACACAGAGCTTTTTGGTTTGTACCTCAGCTACATATTTCTTAAATAATGCTGATTCTGTAGCGTTCTTGACTCTCACTGACCTTTGTACTGCATCAACTACAATATGTAATAGTCTCAGTCTCACAGAAGTTTTGAAAAGCTACGGGCATCAGTACTGTAGAGGTTCAGCGCAATCCGCTTCAGCAACATCAGGAACACAAAATAAAGTACCATAATCTGTAGAACATCGCGAAAGTTGCGTCATTATTCTCCACCAGAGGGAAGGTTTCTCGTGTCGTGACCGAGATCTTCCACGGATTTGTACTATTGCATCCTTCCTACTTTACTTCTTTCTTCTTTCCTATTTTGTTTTCTTGTTTTCTCATTTTCTTCTTTTTTTTCTGTTCTTAGTTAATGTAGTATTTTTATAGGGTTAGCACACTCGTAAAGTGCTTTCCTTTCTTGGGGGAGCGAAAGCGGACACCACTTCCATCCCCACCCCAGCTAGAGCAGCTGTCATGCAGTTTCGGAGGTTTTTAGCATTACATAAACGTGACTCTTTACATAACAATACATATTTATCTACAGAGCTGACGCCATAATCTCCTTTCTGATATTAATACCGTAATAATTGTTTCGCACGCCTCATTGTAACCACGTATTTAATTCTGATGTTTGGTAGTTTCTGGTGTGTGTGTGTCGGCAATGAATTAGTACTAGGGTGTTCGAAGTGCCACACTTAGTGTCTCGAAAACTCATTACTGGTTCGGTGTGAACCAGTAGTAGGGTCGTGCGAGGTCATGTAAGCGCGGCCAGCTGACACTTCTGGGAAGTTGTGCCTTGTTGTTCCAGTTGGTGCTTTTGAGGGTTGGACCTCCCTAGACTGTACTGATAAGTATACCGATACTTTCATTTTTTTTTTTTTTTTATGTAGGAAGGACACTGGCCAAGGGCAACAAAGATCTAATAAAAAAAATGCCCACTGAAATGCCAGTCCCATAAAAGGGTCAAAGCAGTGGTCAAAAATTGGTGGATAAGTGTCTTGAAACCTCCCTCTTGAAGGAATTCAAGTCATAGGAAGGTGGAAATACAGAAGAAGGCAGGGAGTTCCAGAGTTTACCAGAGAAAGGGATGAATGATTGAGAATACTGGTTAACTCTTGCGTTAGAGAGGTGGACAGAATAGGGGTGAGAGAAAGAAGAAAGTCTTGTGCAGCGAGGCCGCGGAAGGAGGGGAGGCATGCAGTTAGCAAGATCAGAAGAGCAGTTAGCATGAAAATAGCTGTAGAAGACAGCTAGATATGCAACATTGCGGCGGTGAGAGAGGGGCTGAAGACAGTCAGTTAGAGGAGAGGAGTTGATGAAACGAAAAGCTTTTGATTCCACCCTGTCTAAAAGAGCAGTATGAGTGGAACCCTCCCAGACATGTGAAGCATACTCCATACATGGACGGATAAGGCCCTTGTACAGAGTTATCAGCTGGGGGGGTGAGAGAAACTGGCGGAGACGTCTCAGAACACCTAACTTCATAGAAGCTGTTTTAGCTAGAGATGAGATGTGAAGTTTCCAGTTCAGATTATAAGTAAAGGACAGACCGAGGATGTTCAGTGTAGAAGAGGGGGACAGTTGAGTGTCATTGAAGAAGAGGGGATAGTTGTCTGGAAGATTGTGTCGAGTTGATAGATGGAGGAATTGAGTTTTTGAGGCATTGAACAATACCAAGTTTGCTCTGCCCCAATCAGAAATTTTAGAAAGATCAGAAGTCAGGCGTTCTGTGGCTTCCCTGCGTGATATGTTTACCTCCTGAAGGGTTGGACGACTATGAAAAGACGTGGAAAAGTGCAGGTTGGTATCATCAGCATAGGAGTGGATAGGGCAAGAAGTTTGGTTTAGAAGATCATTAATGAATAATAAGAAGAGAGTGGGTGACAGGACAGAACCCTGAGGAACACCACTGTTAATAGATTTAGGAGAAGAACAGTGACCGTCTACCACAGCAGCAATAGAACGGTCAGAAAGGAAACTTGAGATGAAGTTACAGAGAGAAGGATAGAAACCGTAGGAGGGTAGTTTGGAAATCAAAGCTTTGTGCCAGACTCTATCAAAGGCTTTTGATATGTCCAAGGCAACAGCAAAAGTTTCACCAAAGTCTCTAAAAGAGGATGACCAAGACTCAGTAAGGAAAGCCAGAAGATCACCAGTAGAGCGGCCTTGACGGAACCCATACTGGCGATCAGATTGAATGTTGTGAAGTGATAGATGTTTAAGAATCTTCCTGTTGAGGATAGATTCAAAAACTTTAGATAAGCAGGAAATTAAAGTAATAGGACGGTAGTTTGAGGGATTAGAGCGGTCACCCTTTTTAGGAACAGGTTGAATGTAGGCAAACTTCCAGCAAGAAGGAAAGGTAGATGTTGACAGACAGAGCTGAAAGAGTTTGACTAGGCAAGGAGCAAGCACGGAGGTACCGTTTCGGAGAACAATAGGAGGGACCCCATCAGGTCCATAAGCCTTCCGAGGGTTTAGACCAGCGAGGGCATGGAAAACATCATTACGAAGAATTTTAATACGTGGCATGAAGTCAGAGGGTGGAGGAGAGGGAGGAACAAGCCCAGAATCGTCCAAGGTAGAGTTTTTAGCAAAGGTTTGAGCAAAGAGTTAAGCTTTAGAAATAGATGTGATAGCAGTGGTGCCATCTGGTTGAAGTAGAGGAGGGAAAGAAGAAGAAGCAAAGTTATTGGAGATATTTTTGGCTAGATGCCAGAAATCACGAGGGGAGTTAGATCTTGAAAGGTTTTGACATTTTCTGTTAATGAAGGAGTTTTTGGCTAGTTGGAGAACAGACTTGGCATGGTTCCGGGCAGAAATATAAAGTGCATGAGATTCTGGTGATGGAAGGCTTAAGTACCTTTTGTGGGCCACCTCTCTATCATGTATAGCACGAGAACAAGCTGTGTTAAACCAAGGTTTAGAAGGTTTAGGACGAGAAAAAGAGTGAGGAATGTACGCCTCCATGCCAGACACTATCACCTCTGTTATGCGCTCAGCACACAAAGACGGGTCTCTGACAGGGAAGCCGTAGTCATTCCAAGGAAAATCAGCAAAATACCTCCTCAGGTCCCCCCAACTAGCAGAGGCAAAACGCCAGAGGCACCTTCGCTTAGGGGGATCCTGAGGAGGGATTGGAGTGATAGGACAAGATAAAGATATGAGATTGTGATCGGAGGAGCCCAACGGAGAAGAAAGGGTGACAGCATAAGCAGAAGGATTAGAGGTCAGGAAAAGGTCAAGAATGTTGGGCGTATCTCCAAGACGGTCAGGAATACGAGTAGGGTGTTGCACCAATTGCTCTAGGTCATGGAGGATAGCAAAGTTGTAGGCTAGTTCACCAGGATGGTCAGTGAAGGGAGAGGAAAGCCAAAGCTGGTGGTGAACATTGAAGTCTCCAAGAATGGAGATCTCTGCAAAAGGGAAGAGGGTCAGAATGTGCTCCACTTTGGAAGTTAAGTAGTCAAAGAATTTCTTATAGTCAGAGGAGTTAGGAGAGAGGTATACAGCACAGATAAATTTAGTATGAGAATGACTCTGTAGTCGTAGCCAGATGGTGGAAAACTCGGAAGATTCAAGAGCGTGGGCACGAGAGCAGGTTAAGTCATTGCGCACATAAACGCAGCATCCAGCTTTGGATCGAAAATGAGGATAGAGAAAGTAGGAGGGAACAGAAAAGGGGCTACTGTCAGTTGCCTCAGACACCTGAGTTTCAGTGAGGAAAAGAAGATGAGGTTTAGAAGAGGAGAGGTGATGTTCTACAGATTGAAAATTAGATCTTAGACCGCGAATGTTGCAGAAGTTAATGAAGAAAAAGTTGAGGGGGGTGTCCTCAAAGTTAGATGATACATTCAAACTATGGGTGCGTTGTGAGCAAGTGTCGGGTAGCTATGAGAGGTTAGCGGAACTGGCTATCTTGGGGAATTTTATGGCGAAAATTGACCTAGAGTTCCATACTTCCTGACTTTGCAGACAAGGGGGTTAGAACAGCCGCTCAAGCTGTTGTGTATGCTGATGACTGGTATCTGTTTCGTGGTCTAATAAAAAATAAAAGTAACTTTGTCTCCAAGACCGTTCCCAGCCCACTATGTAATTTCCCCGTCAAAGCTTCAAACAGAAAACCTGTAAGCCGAGTAAGTCTCCTTGTGTCTCACAACACAAATACACCACCACTCACATATCTCCACACGTTCCCTGACAAGCACATATTGTCACAGACTTGACCATAGATAGGTGATAGAAAAAAATCTGGTCGTGCAATCGATTCATTTTGCGTCTATTTTCTTAATTTCCTAACCCCATCATCATAAGAGCCACCTATTTCTGATGAAAGATTATCTTCTCTTTCTCCCCCCTGAGACTATTGCTCTTTCAAGAAGGTTGTGAGAAGAAGGCTGTTGCTTCTTTGGAATCCACTGTTTCCGGAGGTGTGGTGCAGGCGGTTACAAGTGATATTGCCCCTGATTATTCCTATTCCCCCTACTCTATTTTGGTGAAGGTCATTACTTCCCAGTACTCTGTAAAGATCCTACAAGATACTGCATCTTCGATCTCTCTATGAGTGAGACTTAACCATATTTGTTGTGGCAGTTCTGACTAAATCTTAATCAACTACATCACTTCAACTATTTCTTTGTTTTATACCTGTGGTCCCTCATGCTAATGATTCTTGTGATACTTCCGCCACGGTTGATGTCTCTTGCGATTCCAGTGATCTTTCAACCTCGACAGACGCCAGTGTCTCGTTGTCTTATCCCACCAAATTCTTTTAGAAGAAAACATAATTTTCTTCGTAATTTTGGAGTAACTTTTAATGTCTTCAGCTCTAATCTATAAATCGTGTAAGGTTTGTCGTCATCACCACCAGCGAGGGAGTGTAGCCCACCTTCTGTATTAGTGTTAAGAAGCGTGGTCCCGGAAATATGTACTAGCGCAGTCCTCGGGAGTAACTGAAGACAAGACATTATTTTTCAGCGGCAAACCTCTTTGTGGTTTACCACTCCCTCTTTTCCAGGTTACGGCCTCGCTCACTAAGACTTGATTGAGACTTCTCGCCGAACTCTGGGAGGAATGAAGTTATGCCACGTATCACAATATGAAAGATTATTTTGAAATCTTCAGGAATTACGATGATTTACAATACCAGTGCAATGTCCTTGGCAGTGATAGTGATTCTCGCGACTCAGAGTACATTGAAATCATCATCTGTGAAACGCAGCCGAAAAGGAAGTGTGCCATACATGATGGGCGTGGCCACCACATGTGTGTCTATCATAAACACTGTCAATGTTAGATCCAAAAGCACGAGATATATATTCTAACCTCCAGGTAATTCCCGGGCTTTTACCTGAGCTAGATGATCATTTTCCAACTGTACTTATTTTATTTATAATTTGCTACGGGATAACACATTTGTGTGTAATGTGTGTATGTGAAACATTCACATAATTTAATGTAACTGATGTATTTCATTTTTTTTCATGGTTTTGTATTGCTTTCTCGTAAAGGCTGTGTGGTGCTGTGTACGTGAAAATATACTGCAGTGTAAATGAAAATATGGTGCTGTATGCGTGAAAATCCAGTGCTGTTTTCTTGAAAGTATGGTGGTGTGTGCGTGAAGCTGTGATGCTGTGTGTGCGGAAATATAATAATGTGTGCGTGAAGGCTGGGAAGCAATTTATCTACTCTCATGTGATGATTATAGTAATAATAATAATGATAACAAAAATAATAATAATAATAATAATAATAATAATAATAATAATAATAGTAATAATAATAATAATAATAATAATAATAATAATAATAATAATAATAATAATAATAATGATAATAATAATAATAATAATATTAGTATTATTAATAATAATAAATATTGTTATTATTATTATTATTATTATTATTATTATTATTATTATTATTATTATTATTATTATTATTATTATTATTATCTTTATTTCAGCTTTAAGTCATTTATTGACAATGTTTAAAAGGTTATTAAGAATACCAAGTGCATGAAAAGAGGTATTAACTAAACAATAAAACAAAAACAAAAGATTTTCCATCAACGGACATTATTTTTACGCCGCGGACTTGTACAGCTCTTGCCGCTGCTCCGCGCTGTTCACGCTTCCGTACAAGTGACGCATTAGCACTCCCTCCTCCCACTCGTCCTGATCCATGACTACTGACTCATGCCCCTTGCTTCAGGTGACGACGAATGACGAATAAGTCGGAATCTTTGTTTCAGTGTATCCACCTGGCGCTCGCTACCATTCAGCTTCCGAACGTATTCTTTAATGTCCTCCGTTTCTGAAGGTTTTTTGACATGTAATGAAGAACCGCGACTGAAGTACCGCTGGCGCAGGCTTAGACCTCATTCCGGACTTCCTGGTGATGACAGGTAGCGAGCGGCTCTGTGGACGCGGTGCACGACTCGGGAAGCCTTCCTACCCCATCACGTATCCTCGAGCGGCGCCGCCCTAGTCTCCACTGTCACCACCCCGGAGTTTGTGTGTGGTTGTTCATATGGAGGGGCGGTGCTTTCTCTCGCCTACCCATCTTTCGTGATGTTTGTCGGCCTGGTGTATAGATAAATAAATAGATAAATAAATAGACAGATAGATAACACGATTAACTGATTGATTGATAGGCACAAAGATGGTCACCATAAAGACACACACACACACACACACACACACACACACAATAGACAGGTTGAGGAAAGTAAAGAGTGATCACAAAAAAGTGCCAAGATTGATAGAATTCCTTCGCGAGGAGAAAACACACACACACACACACACACACACACACACACACACACACACACACACACACACACACACACACACACACACACCGCTGTGAAGCATTTATTGAGTTTATTGAGTTGATAACACGCCTCTTTGCCCCACCAGGTACTACCAGCCCAAGCCCGGGGTGCTGTAGATCACTAACGTGCAGCCCCAGGACCAAGGCATGTTCAGGTAAGGTCAGTCAAAAGGAAATATTATCACTCCTACTTTCATCGCCATTCTATTGGTATTTGGGTATTGCACTGGATTTTGACAAACTTGTGATCTGAAAATTGAATTTGTGTAGTCTTAATAAGTCTTGCCTCAGTACATATAGTTTTCTTAATGTTCATAAAGTTTGAATTATACATTCTTTGGCCACGTGGCTTCAGCTTAATAAGATAAATAGTACTTTTCTATGTGTGTTTTTTTATTATCTCTTTTAAGGTGTAAAGCAATCAATGACATGCTCAATGAGGAGTTTCTGAGCAACTGGGGCTACCTCACTGTGGTCCCTCGCAAGAATGAAGAGGAGGCGGTGCTGGAATGTATCACTGACGACGAGGAGCCTGACCTTCACTGGACGAGGATAGGTGGGTCGTGACTGAGTCTGATGGGACCACATTGTAATGTTGTACTACTCAATCATCTCCATGAATCCACATCATTTGTAGTGTTATCTTATTGCGTGGTGGTTTGCTTCCTTTACTACAGGATTACACATACATTGCCACATGTACACTTGTCACTCTGTGAGGGAAACGAAACTTCAGTCAGAGTATTCTTAGCTCTCAGAAGAGAATTAAACGTAATATACCGGTATAATATGAAATAAAAAAAAAATCTCTGGCAACCCATTAACCATATCAGTCTTTTATACCAGACCTGCTTCTAAAATTTACATTCACAATTACATAATTTCCTGATGTTTTATTCATTAAATACTGCAAAGAATGGTTGGTTCTCCATAACTCGCGTGCTTTGGCATTATTTCAACTTATGCCTGAGTTTTTATCTGTCTTTCAAGTTCATCTAACCTTACCTCAGATGAGACTCCCATCGCGAAAAACAGGACAATTAGAAAAGGTCAAGGGTCCCTAGTATTTCCCAGCGTCTCGGAACAAGACACCGGCGTCTACAATTGCACCGCCGTCAGCAAGAAGAGCAGGGACCCGATCAGTACTCAGGTACTGGCACTAGATTGTAAATGTAGAATTGTGCAAGTGATGGATACTTCAACGATATTGTGTATTTCAAATTTTTACAGATGTGTACGGTGTATATACAGTGTTTTTTTTTTTTTTATTATTATTGTTTTCATTACTTGTTCCTGTGCACATTCAGATGATCGAGTTCACTATGATGACGCCGCCGAGGGTTCAGCTCTCCATGAGCGTCAGCAAGCGCCCCGTTCCACTCAACACCAACGTCAGCAACGGAGAGACAGTGCGGATCACCTGCGCCACGTGGGGCACACCTGCACCCTCCATCTCCTGGTACAAGAATGGAATCCTGCACGTGGAGACTGGCCGCCACAAATTCACCAATAAAAATTCAACCAAAACCTTCAACTCGGAGGACTTATTCATTGGCATCATCATGTCCACAGACACAGTACGTGGCAGCTCATCGCACTTGTGTCTAAAATATTTAGTCACAATGGTTCCTAAAAATCCACATCCAGAATATTATGATTCTGCAGACTAATAAGTAATACTTTCTTTTTGCATAATTGCAGCAATTTAAGATAAAAAGATAACTTGTATTGTTTATTTCATTAATATTTAAGATATGCATGTACACCAGTTATCTAAATGTGTGCACTCTCGCGCTCTCTTGCGAACGGTGTCTTTCGTCGTCGGGTTTAGCCAGGGACTAGAATCCGCGAATTTGTAAGATGAGGCATCCAATTATTTATGTTTTTCATTAATGGGTATCATAGATATTCTTCTAAAGCACCCACCTCTTAATCCTTCTGCCCCAGGGCCTTTACCAGTGTGTGACCAGGAACAGGGCAGGTGTGGCCTCCGATGCTTTCATCCTTAACATTCCCATGGTGGCAAATTTACCCTTGCCTCCCGTCAACGTGAGTGCAGTGGCGATCGATCACGAAAGTGTGAACGTGAGCTGGATGCCCTCACCTGATAATGTATCCGGATACATCATCAACTTTATAACAGGTAAGCCTCGGAAAAAAAAAATTTAATTACACCTGAAACCTGCAACTTAACTGTACATAGAAAACCTTCAAGATTACAGTAAGCTAAGCCATTTATATTTTTTTCTTATTCATGAATATATGGAATATTTCTAACGTTTCTTTGTCTCCTAATGCCCCCTTACCCAGTACCATCACACACACACACACACACACACACACACACACACACACACACACACACACACACACACACTTTTTTTTTTTTTTTTTTTTTTTACCCATAACATTAAAGAACTCCAATAGTTATTTTACTGTGTGCCTTCAGATAAGCAAGTTCAGGAGTTGCAGTCCCTCACCAACCAGACTTTCGCTTCGGTCAACAAGCTGCTGCCGGGTCACACCTCCATCTTCTACATCAGGTCCTTCCTTATCAGTGATGGCTCGAAAAAAGGGCTGTTCAGTGAGGCTTCGAATTATATCACCATCAAGTTGAAAGAGGAGGGTAAATATCACCTAATTTTTCTTGGGCAAAACTAAGAATAGAAGAATGGAAAGCAGTCCAAAAGAGGATTTTGTTTTACAGGTATTGTGTGTGAATGAAGACATGCGAACATTGACTTAACATTCCGAAGTTATATAAAGAAATGTGTATATATTTTTGCAAGTTATAATCTCCACCCGTATTGTGATAAATTAATGCTAGCAATGCAGCTCTCTGCTGGTATATTACTATTAGTTTGTATAGTTGACAACACAGATAAAATCCGAATGCCGGTGGTGACGCTATACCCTAAATCGCCCACCAAACTGTACGCGAACTGGACCCTCGTGGAGTGCAAGACCAAATGTCCCATCATGCAGCAGAACATTCAGTGGAAGAGGAAAAGAAAACACTACCATCTGGAGGAGTTCTTGCAGCCAAACGTCACGGAGTACACCATTAATAGTAAGACTGTGTTGAAGCTTGATGACTTACTACTTGTGATGTCGACATTCAGATCATACTATTAACAGTTTATATAGACCTGACTTGGAGTGAGATCATATTATTATCAGTTTGTATAGAACCAATGGGGAGTGAGTCTTGCAGCCCTTTAGTCCTCATTAGGTGAGACAGATGTTTTGGACACCCCATACAAGTGCTCCTTAACATTCCAAGCTTATCTCGTAAAGCAGAGACAGTCCCCCACCTGGTGTAGTTGGCTTTGGTCTGCTTCTTCTTCTATCGACTATTTATTTTTCACACATCAAACACAAGCACACTTTTTGGCCTGTACTTCGCTAATTTTATATTTGCTGATTTTTTTTTTCTTTTTCTCATAATTACTGAAGATGTGTGTGTAGTTTTTCGTTGCACTTCATCATGTAGTCACAATTTTTAGACTTGTATTTGTACAATATTTGGAGGTAAAGTAAGCTCTTACACAGTTCGAATGTTTTTCTTTTTTTTTTTTCTTTTTAGTCCTTAACCATTCATGTCCAGTACTTTACAGCTCAAGGTGCGAGCGAATGGTTAGAGTAACAATGGCTCCGTGCTTGTATCTAGCCAAAAATATATTTGAATTAATGTATAACAATGATGTACTCGTATCTACATGCAGGAAAGGGTAAGAATTGTCCTGCCACCCTCTCTATCTTCATGTCTCTCCTCTCTCGGGAGATAATCATTGAATATGGAATGTTATCAGATATGAATGGTTTCAATTTACTGGAGAATCGATGTTATTTTTCGTTCTGGCAGATCTGCAGCCAAACAAATCTTACAAAGTGAGAGTCCTGTTGGCCACCAGTGCTGGCTACCCAGAACACATGATTCGGCTGCCCTGGTACACCGTCAGGATGCCACGCAGCAGCTCTGACTTGCCACGGGATAATGTCTTCCTCATCGTTCATCTCTCCACTTGCAGCCAGAGGCCCACCGAGGTCTTGGTGAGTGCCGTTGTTGAACAACAAACGCCCTCTCGAAGTGATAGCTTTCGTCTTCAATAGTGTGAAGAGGTGTACTTACGCGGCTATTTAACAACACTGTCATAGTTAACGCTTCAAGTAAAATCTTCAGTTTCTTAGGAGCCTTTCCAGGATTCTGTGACTTGCACTCACTATTTCTACATTACCACATTAATGATACTCAGGATTTATGAATCTTATTTTTGCCACAGGTAAATTGGACGCTGGACGCCTCACTGCAGAAGGATCTTGCCAATTATCATGTGTTGTATAACACCTCCACCTCTGTCTGGCAAAAAGAACTCCCAACGACCGAAACTTCCCTAACACTCACAGATCTAGGTAACTGTGATAGAAATTAATGAAATCAGTGAAAGATAACAGTGCCCTTGTACATTTTTCTATATCCATGATAATTTGTTTAAAATTTCACATACTTAACAAAACTGAACCGCTGCTATATGTGTCATGTCTCTTATCCTAAAGTTCCGAGAACGTGTTACGGCGTGAAGGTCCGAGCCACCTACAGCACCGGGCGAAACAGCACCGAGTCTTACCTGAAGACCATCTGCACACTGCCACAGCCTCCCCACATCCTCTCCCAACACTCCAACACCAACAGGATCAAAGTGAACAAGCTCAGGGTTAGTGTTTATTCCCAGTTCTTTTTACAATCTGTTTTATAACTCTTTCTGTGAAATATGTACGCCAATGTCTATCTATAAGACTGTCACATGATCAGCTGATCTTTATACTTATAGTCTAAATTGATAATTGAGGCTTTGTTTTATTAAGGTATATATATTTTTTTAACTGCTACATCATCTCTATCATCATCACCACTATTATCATCATCATGACCACCAGCACTGCCGCTATCATCATCATCATCATCATCATCATCATCATCATCATTCCTCCTTCCCTGCACTGGACAACTCCTGGGCATTACCGTAGCATTTACATATTAGTATCATGACCTAGTATCTCATCATGCATACTACTTCATATTGTTCAGTGTGACATTTAGCATTACTCTTACATCAATTTTAAGTGCTTTTTTTTTTTTTTGTCTAGAACACAAATCTTTTTTTTTCACAGATCATTCTGTTCACAATATCTATTTTCATGTCTACCTTACATTTCCAAGGCCAAGAGGTCGAATTAGGCGGAAAACTTATGATAAAGCTTAATTTTCTGCATTAGATTTGAGGAACGAAAAAAAAAAATGTGAGAAAAGTATTACCCTTCATGCTAAGTCCACCTTCCATCACAGACCAAGGTGCTGAACACTACCAGCATGCGCATCACCTGGAAACACACGCCGCGGAAGATCCAGGTCGACTTCTACACCATTAGGGTCGAGAACGTTGAATCAGACCCGAACAGCCAAACGGAAACACCCGAAGACAAGCGGAGTGAGGTGAAGGGGACGCATTTGGAGGCCGCGGGAAGAGGTCCTCGCAGCCCACAGCCGACGAAATACGAAGATTCCCGAGACACGGTTAATATAAAAATATGTACATTTGGTGACGTAAATATGTAACATGATGAATATATAGTTAGTTATGGTATCCAAACTGTGCTTCTCTCTCTATGTGTGTGTGTGTGTGTGTGTGTGTGTGTGTGTGTGTGTATGTGTTGATAAGGAGTCCCACACCATGACACACACACACACACACACACACACACACACACATACAAATCCCTGCAATCGCTCGCTAACACCTGCACGCTATACGCTCCTACAGGACCATGAGGTCAAGCTGTACCGAGTCACCAACCGGAAGATGACGGTGACGAGCCTGAAGCAGGACCACAACTACAAGGTCACCGTCACGGCCTCCACCACCACGCTCACAGGTCACTCCGCCACCACCTACGTCACTCCAGATGAAGGAGGTAAGCACCGCGATTTTAATGCTCAGGACACTGTTAGGAGTGTGGCTTTACTAAATAAAATGAAAAATTAATAAAAATAATAATAAAAACACCATCACCACCACCGCCACCGCCACCACCACCAACAACAACAACAACAGCAATGATAAAATAAATATAAGTTTCATGTGAATAGAGTGAATTTATACAGTGCTCCTTTGTGTTATCTAAAAGTTTAACAAAAATTTAATGCCATTTTATTTGACTCATATAATGTGCATCATGTTTAGCATATTTAAGAAGCAAACCCCCCTGATATCATCCATTGCTTGAGAACCATGAAAAATGTAAAACAATAAAAAAAGCCTCTAAATCTCCATTCCCCATTCAGTTCCCACGGCGCCGCTGAACGTGACGTGGGTTCCTGCAAGCCCGAAAGATGCCGTTCTCACCTGGAGCCCTCCACGCCTCATCAACGGCCGTTTAGTGCACTACCTGGTGAAATTTTCTCACGATCAGCAAGAGTGGCGCAACCAGACCGTCCCTCCTGACTCCACCACCACTCAGGTTAGTCCCGCAGCTCTCCACCGACGCCCACTCACTCCTCCAGGCCACCTCTCTATCCTCCATTACCTTCCGTCCATTTCGTTTTCCTTACATGAGAGTCACAGAAAATATTAAATAAATAAATGAATGAATTGAGAACTGATTGAACATAAAAGGAAGAAGAAAAAAGATTAAAAGGAGTAGGACGAGGAGAAGGGGTGAAAGGAAAACAGAGGCAGGAAAGAAGTTATATATCAACAATGACCATTAAGTAGTGGCAACTGACCGCCTACTTCACGGCTACTCTCAGATCCAGGACTTGGTCTCCAATACCAATTACACGGTGCTCATTGCTGGGAGGACAGGGAAGGGCGTGGGCGCCTCAACCACTGTCTACATCTACATCCGGGCAACCCTGGAACCCGAACTGCACAGAAATACTGAGTGTAAGTCTGCTGAGCGCTCAACTTTGTGCTTACACTCATATTCCCCTAAACTCTCCCTTTCTCTCTCTCTCTCTCTCTCTCTCTCTCTCTCTCTCTCTCTCTCTCTCTCTCTCTCTCTGTTTATCTATCTCGTTTTATCTGTCTCTATCTTTGTATCTAGCTGTCTACCTACCTATATATCTATCTAGCTATCTATCTATGTCTTTATCCGTATGTATGTGTGTGGGTGTGTGTGTGTTGGTAAGGGTGCCAACATAGCTCACTATTTTTTTTTTTTTATGTAGGAAGGATACTGGCCAAGGGCAACAAAAATCTAATAAAAAAAAAATGCCCACTGAAATGCCAGTCCCTTAAAAGGGTCAAAGCAGTGGTCAAAAATTGGTGGATAAGTGTCTTGAAACCTCCCTCTTGAAGGAATTCAAGTCATAGGAAGGTGGAAATACAGAAGCAGGCAGGGAGTTCCAGAGTTTACCAGAGAAAGGGATGAATGATTGAGAATACTGGTTAACTCTTGCGTTAGAGAGGTGGACAGAATAGGGGTGAGAGAAAGAAGAAAGTCTTGTGCAGCGAGGCCGCGGAAGGAGGGGAGGCATGCAGTTAGCAAGATCAGAAGAGCAGTTGGCATGAAAATAGCGGTAGAAGACAGCTAGATATGCAACATTGCGGCGGTGAGAGAGGGGCTGAAGACAGTCAGTTAGAGGAGAGGAGTTGATGAGACGAAAAGCTTTTGATTCCACCCTGTCTAGAAGAGCAGTATGAGTGGAACCCCCCCAGACATGTGAAGCATACTACATACATGGACGGATAAGGCCCTTGTACAGAGTTAGCAGCTGGGAGGGTGAGAAAAACTGGCGGAGACGTCTCAGAACACCTAACTTCATAGAAGCTGTTTTAGCTAGAGATGAGATGTGAAGTTTCCAGTTCAGATTATAAGTAAAGGACAGACCGAGGATGTTCAGTGTAGAAGAGGGGGACAGTTGAGTGTCATTGAAGAAGAGGGGATAGTTGTCTGGAAGATTGTGTCGAGTTGATAGATGGAGGAATTGAGTTTTTGAGGCATTGAACAATACCAAGTTTGCTCTGCCCCAATCAGAAATTTTAGAAAGATCAGAAGTCAGGCGTTCTGTGGCTTGTCAATTTATTCTTCATGTTCATAATCTTACATGGAAATTCTGATTGTTCATTATTTTATCACTGTTTCCCTTAATTAAATAGTATATGTAGATATGCCTGTGTAACTTATGTGTTAAGTCGCTTCCGAGGCTGTGTGCCATGTACTAACTGCTTTCCCTTTCGTGTGTGTGCGCGCGCGTGTGTGTGTGTGTGTGTGTGTGTGTGGCAGCAGTGGCAGTGATCAGCGTGGTGTCCTTCCTGGTGATAGTAACCTGTGTTGTAGCAGTCTTGCTCTGCCTCAGGATCCTGCGCCTCAGAAACAACTCTCCGTCAGTGTTTCAGGTGAGTGTCTTGTCCAGCTCAGTACCATTTGTGCTGCTGCTACTACTGCTGATGGTCATGATGCTGACGATGAGGAGGAGATTAATCATAATGAACGTGCTGTATTTTTGGTTTGTTGCCTATGAATGAGATGTGAATTTGCTACAATACCAAAAAACTACCCATGAGTGATGCCTCCCCTAAGCAAGCATGATTTAAATGAATGCTGAACTCATGCACATTTTCGTCTATTAATAATTAGCTTTTGAATAGAGGCAGATTCCAAAATAAACACTACAGAGTTCACTACAGCTGTTGATTCCCTTGCTGCCTTAATCTGCTTGTTGAGGATGAACCGGATGACCATAAACATGTGAGTGATGTGTGGTGGTGATGAAGTAGTAACTTTTAGGGTAATGGGACATGCCGCATGGTGTACGTCAATGGGGTAAAGTCCTCAGGCAGGGATCATGGAACAGAACCTGATGATTACAGGCCCATGCTAGCCACTCTACCTCCCGCCACACAGAACCAACACTGAGATACGAAGGTAAGGAAGCTTTAACCCTGCCAAAAGTAAGCCGAATGAGAGCGCATGAATCCTTAATGATGTTTTGTCCCTTTTCTTGAAACTTTTTTCGTACAGTGTAAACACCTGATAGATGTTAATTAGAAACCCAAGATATTCATCACCCCTAAAGAATTAATGACAAGTGTTAATGTTCTACAGGGAGGTCCTGGTTCGCATGACGATGGCATTGTGGCTGACAGCTTATTCGACCCCAGTGCAAAATGAACCAGGTAGCGTTTAGCTCTCACTCTTCTGCTGTTCCATACGAGTCACTCGACTAGGGGTGTGAGTGGTGCTTGATGCCACCCTTAACTTTCCCTTCCCACCTCCAGGATGACGGGACAAGCGAGGACATGGGTCCTTTGCGGGACGGTCTCAACCACCACAGGATGCTGGACATCTTGGACGACATTGACGATGTTGATGACGGCTCCAAGAGGTTGCTGCAGACCGTTTCAACAACACAAGCGGTATTTTTCAAGAATATGAAATAATTCAACCTATGGTCTATGTATAACTCCTCTCAGGTTGACCACCACTCCTCACCTGATGGCGCTGGGGTGGCCCCAGCAGTTTCCTCCTAGAATTGCATTCACGGGTGAAGGCACGGGTTTAGAGAGTACGAGTTGGGGGTTTGAGGAACCCCATCCAAGTAAGAAATAAATGTATATTGGGAGGGAGTTTAACTTGTGGCATGAGATTAAGATTAATACTTAACTTTGGTCAGAATTTACTTGTTGATACTAATACGAGACAGGTTCTGGACCTGGCCATCCCGATGCCACACCAAGTATTGCCCACCATCATGTGTCCGCACTTCGTGTGATGAAAGTAATCCACTGAAATGAATTTTATCAACTGACAAAATGAAATGGGACTGAATTATATATATATATATATATATATATATATATATATATATATATATATATATATATATATATATATATATATATATATATATATATATATATATATATATATATATATATATATAGACACACACACACACACACACACACACACACACACACACACACACACACACACACACACACACACACACACATGGGTTACACTTGTATCACACAAGCAGTTGCTCTCCATCATGCTATGCACCGATCCAAAGCCAGTCTCAACAAGCCTTATAGGTGAAATAGACGACTTTTCAAACCAGTAAGTCAGTTATCACGCCAGGTATGGCCACTATCTTGGTTTAGAACACTTCCTGAAGGGCTAACAGCTCCTGCTAGGCGTTACGCTGCAAGCAGAGCCAAAAACTCTTATTCCAAGCATACATATATCAGTGATAGTTTTATATCACCTACAGAAAGCAAGTCCCGAGTCGCCTCTGCTACTTTTCAATGCACACATTCTCCACAGGTCGAAACTGGAGACTTGTACAGGATGACCCAAATACGTAGAATAGCATAAGAAAATATATTAGTTATTGGTTATACTGTAACACGGACTAGTCTGAGCTCCCTTGCTACCATTATTTCCTCGACTCCCTTATTAAAGAGAATGGGGACTTATTTTTCAGCACCACGTTTTGGGTTACATTTAGAAGGCTTCATCACCTCATGTAGATAAGCTGATTTATAGCATTGATTTATAGATGTACCGAAGTTTGACAGCCGATGGGTTGGCGATGGGCATGGATTGTTTCCCCGAGAGCAACTATGAATAGTTTCCCAAAAAATTATCCTTGGCTATGTAAAGTGAGTAGTAGGTGCGTGGGTGTAGAACGTGATAGTTTCTCTTCCTTTGCATCCTTATGGAATTTATTTTGTTTTCCATAGAATATTTTTGATACATTATGGGAAGGGAGAAAAAAAATATTTCCTGCAAAACCTAAACTATCATTTCCTTGTATCTCCATTAAAGATGTCCCCGCGCCAGTCTGACCCAGAGGCACGCCGTCTTGTATCATAGTGTTTTCATACCGTACAGTTCTTCTTTCTAGGCTTAAGTTCAGTTTCACTTATTCATCATAGATCGAATTCGTAACTTTTTCCACATAGTTGTGCTGAGTTTGGCGTCTCTGAGCAGCGTCCACGACGAGCCATGGTCTTGTGGCGGTGAGGTCCCAACACTTGGTGGGAGGCAAAAGTTCTGACCTGGACGAATTCAAGGATGTTTTCAGGGTGACTTAAAGATGTTCCATGTTTCAAATCTCACAGAAATGCCTCATACCGTAGTTAGAATTTATTGACATGTGGCCTCATAGTGTAAATATATAAAATGTCTCAGGAAAGCCAGGTTAAGAAGGATAATTACCTGGCGTAAGGGATGACTTGTTCACCTGTATTTCGTTATATATGCTGGAAAAATACTTGTTACTATTAAATCAAAGAAAATGATGCATCTTAAAACGACGGACATTCGACCAGCGCAGCCTCTCACAAGTTACTGCCAAGCACCATTCTCTTACAACCATTCCTAAACCAATAAATTGCATTTCTTTTCCTGTATCCAAGAAGAAAATATGCACCTTGTTGCTGAACATTTCCCGCTGTATCCACACTTTGAAGACTTTCCTAACTGAACATCTGACTTCACATTCTGAGGGTTCTCTGCTCCTCGTGTAGGGACGTCTTCCCAGGAGTCGAGAATGACCCAAGTGGCCGTAGTACATATAATATTATCTTATGCGAGAACTGGTTCCCGTGTGGCGGCAAACCAACCACCACTGGAGGGTATCCATGTTCAACTAATAAATGACAGTTCCCCCCACCCAAAAAAAAAAGTGACCACCATACACAGCAAGTTCAAATAATGCCATTTTTAAAATACAGGCTCAACATATTTATGCCTCTTGGCATGTACAAGTTCATACCACTTTATAACCACTTTATAATGACATTTGATAGTTCCATCCTGATGTATGGCTCTTGTGTACTGGATGAGTGTGTGGATGTCTCTCGGCGTCAACAAAGGGTTAGTAAGTGTAAGTGGTGAAAGTGCACAAAGGGGTGTTCCTATACCGTGGGTGGAGTACTGAGGAGGAGGGTAAACAGGAGGAGGAGGAGGAGGAGGAGGAGGAAAAAAATAATACTAATACTGATACTAGTAATGATAATAATAATAGTAGTAATTATAATGATAGTAACAATAATGACAATAATGATTAGAAGAATCTGAAAGGAAGTGGAGGAGAAGGGGACGCAAGAGGAGAATACAAGGAATAAAAGGAAGAGAAGACAAGGAAAAAAATGAAAGTATGGAAGAAATTAGTTACAAGGAAAAAGAAGAGGAACAACAAAAAAAAAGGAGACGAGGAAAAAGGAGAAAGGCAAGAAAAGGATAGAGAAAAAGGAGGAAAAATTAATGAAATATGAGGAAGATAAGAAGATAAAAGTAGAAAAACTATGTAGACAAAGAAAAGGAGGAGGAGGAGGAAGAGAAGGGGGAAGAGAGAGAGAGAAGAAGGGGGAGGGGAACAGTATAAGGATATTTTCAAAGGAAGAATATACACCAAATCCTTCTCCCTGCCTTGCACATCCACTAACCCACGATTGCAAGGAAAGTAACGCGTGCAGAGAGAGAAAATAAGTACGAAAGGAAACAGAGGAAGAATAGCAAAAGGAAAAAATGAAAATAAGAGTAAAAGGAGAAAAAGCATTGTAAAGAAGAGAGACGGAAAAAGGCGCGAGAGGAAGCATGATAATGTGATTGCTTCATATGCTCCTCGCTCTTCTGATAACTTCTGTGGCAGCTTCTCTCTCACGCAAACTTCCTTCCATACGTGCTCCTTAACTGGCAAGGCAGCCAGCACCACACGCCAGGTGTGTCTAAATCCCTTTACCCGAGTTCCTCCTCCTCCTCCTCCTCCTCCTCCTCCTCCTCCTCTTATACTCTTATCTTTGTTATCATTGTAAAGCGAACACACCGTTGCTAAACATACGCAGTCATTTAATTTTAATTAGATGCTGAAATACATTGTTTATTTATTTTTTTTTTTTTCATTGCGACAAATAATAATATCTTTGCTTGGAAAAAAAAAAACTAAATTATAGTGTGTAAAAAGAACAATTTATCCTTCTCAACAAATTACGTTTTTCACACACAGATATATGTAATTTTTTTACAACTTATTTATCGTTTTCCTTTTATTTTTATATTCTTTTATGCTCTTAAACAAATTACATTTTCCACACATATTCATAAACCTGCAGCATTTTTTTCTTTTGTATTTTTTGGGGGTTTCCATCTTATTCAGCAGATTACATTTTTTTTTTTTGACACATACATTATTTTGATTTTCTTTTTCTTTAATCTTTTTTTTTCACGTACTTTGACTGTTTTCATCATTGTTCCCTCAATTCTCTTCAGTGGCGTCTCTCGGAGCGGGCATTACTTCTTCAAGAGCAAAGGGAACCTCTTCAAGGCGACTGGCAGACATATCTGCCGCCAAGTTTAGTTTATCACACACAGAACATCCATAATTATATTGCGTGTTATATATATATATATATATATATATATATATATATATATATATATATATATATATATATATATATATATATATATATATATATATATATATATATATATATATATATATATATATATATATATATATATATATTTTCGTTTCTTAAAAAATTATTTTTACATCTACATTCATTATTTTACTACATATTTCCTTATTTTTTTTCTTTTTGTATTACATCATATTCGTTTTCTCTTTTTTTTCTTTTTTTTCGCTTTGTTGTTTTACATTTTTTTTTTCATAAAATTATTTTCTTGCTGCATGGATAACAGCATTCAAATTTTTGTTGGTAAAAAGAAATTCATCACATTTAACTCATGCATCCATAATGTCTTTCTTTTTTCTTTTTATTCTCTTCAAGGAGTTATACTTTTCACTTATTTTTTTTCTTTTTAGTTCTTTTCTTTGTTTCATTTTATCCTATTGCACAAGTAACTTTTTTCACACAAATATCCATATTTTTTTCTTTTTTCTTTATTTTTTTTTATCTTATAAGTTACGTTTTTATTCTTTTTATTTGCTTTTATTATTTTTTTTTTTTCGTTTCCTTATTCTTATTCATCATCATCATTTTTTTTCTTTCTATGTACATATTTTTTTTCTACAATATAGTTTTTTTTTCTTTTTTCTTTTCTTTATTTCATCCTCTTGAACATGTTATGGATTGACATTTATATACATTATTACATTATGAGATGATTGTGTTCCTTTTCTTTTTTTTTTTTTTCCTTTGTTGTCTTTTATCCTCTTGCATGAGTCACGTTTTTCACACAAACATCCATAGTTATTGTATATTTTTTTTCTTTGTATTTTTCCATACATACATCCATTATTTTACTACATATTATCCGTTTTCTTTTTTTTTCTTTTTTTTCTTGTTTAATGCTTTTGAAGTAACATTTTTCACTTATACGTAGAAATTTTACTGCAACATTCTTTCTTTATTTTTTTCTCGTCATTTTCTCTTTCTCCCAAAGGTAGTGATCTTGCTGCATGAAAAGCAAGCCTCAAATTTATGTAAGAAAAAAAAAAAACAAATTTTTCAAATACGCATCCGTAATTTTACTGCATTTTTTTTTTCATCCCTTCCAAGTTACGATTTTCACGCATACATCAATAATTTTACTATAAATATTTTTTTTTTTTTTGTCCTCTTTAAAGTTTTTCATCATACGTATATAAATAAATTTACTACTTTATTTCATTACCTTTTATTCTTTTTCCTTTGTTTTATTTTATCCTCTTGAAAAGTTACTGTTTTAACAGAAACATCCATTATTACATTACATACTATTTTTTTTTCTTTTTTAGTAATTTTCAAGAAGTTAGTTTTCATACACACACACACACACACACACACACACACACACACACACACACACACACACACACATCTATCATCTTGCTAAATGCTCTTTTCACACAAACATCCATAATTATAGTTCGTATTTTCCTTTTCTTTGTATTTTCATTTTTTGCCATCCTCTTCAACAATTGTCTTTTTTTTTTTTGCAAATTTCTATAATTTTACTATATATATTTTTATTTTTTTTATTTTTATCCTCTTACATATTTTTTTCCTTTATTTTTGTATTATTTTTTTCCTTTATTCTTTTTATCATTAAGTTTTCTTTTGCACACATATATACATATTTTTCCAGAACATATATTTATTCTTTTTTTCTTTTTTTTCTTTCTTTTTCTTTATTTCGGACAGCTTACGATTTCACACTTATATACATCATTGTATTAAAAATTTTATTTTAATTTTTTTCACGTTTTAATTTAGATTGTTTCTTTTTATTCTCTTCAAGGAGTTATACTTTTCACTTATTTTTTTTTTCTTTTTAGTTCTTTTCTTTGTTTCATTTTATCCTATTGCACAAGTAATCTTTTTCACACAAATATCCATATTTTTTTTTTTTTTATTTTTTATCTTATAAGTTACGTTTTTATTGTTTTTATTTACTTTTATTATTTTATTTTTTTTCGTTTTCTTATTCTTATTCATCATCATCATTTTTTTTCTTTCACACATGCTATGTACATAATTTTTCTACAACATAGTTTTTTTTTCTTTTTTTTATTTCATCCTCTTGAACATGTTATGGATTGACATTTATATACATTATTACATTATGAGATGATTGTGTTCCTTTTCTTTTTTTTTCCTTTGTTGTCTTTTATCCTCTTGCACGAGTCACGTTTTTCACACAAACATCCATAGTTATTGTATATTTTTTTCTATATTTTTCCATATATACATCCATTATTTTACTACATATTTTCTGTTTTTTTTTCTTTTTTTTCTTGTTTAATGCTTTTGAAGTAACATTTTTCACTTATACGTAGAAATTTTACTGCAACATTCTTTCTTTTTTTTTTTTCCTAATTTTTTCTTTCTCCCAAAGGTAGTGATCTTGCTGCATGAAAAGCAAGCCTCAAATTTATGTAAGAAAAAAAAAAAGACAAATTTTTCATATACGCATCCGTAATTTTACTGCCTTTTTTTTTTTCATCCCTTTCAAGTTACGATTTTCACGCATACATCAATAATTTTATTATAAATATTTTCTTTTTTTGTCCTTTTAAAGTTTTTCATCATACGTATATAAATAAATTTACTACTTTTATTTCATTTTCTTTTATTCTTTTTTCTTTGTTTTATTTTATCCTCTTGAAAAATTACGGCTTTAACAGAAACATCCATTATTACAAAACATACTATTTTCTTTTTTCTTTTTTATTCATTTTCAACAAGTTAGTTTTCACACACACACACACACACACACACACACACACACACACACACACACACATCTATCATCTTGCTAAATACTTCTTTCTCACATATACATCATTCTTTTCCAAAATATTCTAATCTCCTTTCTCTTTTTATTTTTCATTTCTTTTCTTTTTATTCTTTTTATTTTCTTTTTATGCTTTATTCTTTTTATTCTTTTTTACACATTTATGTGATTTAGAAACACCATATTTCTTTTCTCACTTTTTTCACGTATATAATCTTACTACGTATTTTCTTTTTCTTTACTATTTTCTATCCTCTTCAAGATACGTTTTTCACACGTATACAAAGTCTAATAGATGTTTTCTCTTTTGTTTTCCTTTTAAGTTTTCTTTTATTTTTTTTTATCATCCAACAAGATTTTTTTTACTCATACGTACATAATTTCGCGACAACTTTTTTTTTCACTTATCTCACTTTTATCACGGTTTTCATCAGTGTTCCCTCAATCCTCGTCTTCATTGTCGTTTCTCAGAGCAGGTATTACTTCTTCAAGAAAAAAGAGAACCTCTTCTACGCGTGTGGCAGGCGGCACCTCTTCGGCAATAGAAGAACAGAAGAAGAGTAAGAGCAAGAGGTGCCTCATGGGCAGCACACGGCACTTCGTAGCCGTGCTCCAGTTCAAAGCTTTCAACTGTCATTACTCTTTCACCGGCGAGCATTACTTCTTCAGGCGCTTGTATTTCTTCTTCAATAACACGCATTGGCTCCTCACTATCATACAATCCTTCAGTTCCAGACAGTGACTTTTTCAGTACGCAATCTGCTTTTTCCAGAGAATTACGTGTCTCCTCACTGACAAGCGGAACCTCTTCTTTGATAGTTTTCTCCTCAGGCCTCGATATTTCTTCTTCTGGAGCAGGTATTACTTGTTCAAGACTATGCATTACATCAAGAGGAGTGGCAGAAGGCTTTTCTTCGGAAACATTATCTTTCTCCTCAGGGCTCGGTATTACTTCTACTGGAGCAGGTATTACTTGTTCAAGACTATGCATTACATCTTCAAGAGGAGTGGCAGAAGGCTTTTCCTCGAGAACATTATCTTTCTCTTCCAGACCAAGAGACTCTTTCTGGGCAACACACGGCACCTCATCATTGACAGACTTGTTTTCTTCGTCTTCGTTGCCGTCGTCGATATCAAATTTTTCGGCGAGTTGCGTAACAGTCAAATGTTGAAGCAGTGCTGCAATTCCTTGAACCACCTGGGTGAGGGAGGGGCGTGCGTGGGCGTCCCAGGCGGTGCATAGATGTGATAGTCTCCTGAGAGGGCTTGCAACGAAGGACTGTGTTGAATATTTCATCAAAAACTCCAATAAGTAACCAAAACTGTACACGTCCCCAGATGGCAGCACTGGCTTTCCTCCCAGCACCTCGGGTGCCATCCAGGGACATTTTTCTACCTCGTCGTCGTCGGCCTCTTTGTCTTCCTTTCCTTGGTCCTCATCAGTGATTTTATCATCGAAGCATGCTAAAAACTTTTCAAAGGTATCCCCAGTTATTGCGTATTTGGCTTTCCTCCGTGAAACCTTCGCATGCCTTTCAGTCAGGTCGAATGGACGCTTATAGAGAATTTCCCCGATGTGACAAGCCAAGCCAAAGTCAATGATATGAAGATCAGGATCGCTGACGGCGCCGGTAAACGTGATGTTATTGTACTTGATATCATTATGAACGTATCCCTTGGCATGGACTTCTTCCATTCGCTGACAAATGCTAATAAGTGATTTAAGGAATAGCTCAACCGAGCACTCGTCTAAATAATAGTCGTAAGTCTGCCCTAAGAACTCCTGGAGCAAAGCTGGTGGAGTCTGGCACACTGCCAGCAACCGTGGCACTCCACCAGCACCATTTACATTTACCAGAACGCGGGCCTCTCTTAACAACGGCGCTGGGTCGCCATCGCGCAGGAGTTCTTTAACGACCGCCTCAGTGCCCTCATACCGCAGCTGCTTGACGGAGCCGTAGCCTCCAGCACCCAGGTGGCGTCCAGGGCCCAGGCTGTGCAGCTGTTCCTCTGTCAAAAACGGGACGTGTCGCCGCAAAAACTGTGTGTCGTCTTCTTTAGGGTTTGACATTACTTTTTCATGAGAGGGCATCTCTTCTTCAGAAACAGGCATTACTTCTCCAGTGGACGACACTTCTTTAGGAGTACAGTCCTCCTTGTTAACGCAAGGGATCACTTCATTTACAATTGCTTCTTCAGGAATGGACGGTAATTCTTCAACAGCAGACGTTACTTCTTTAGTAGGATAAAGTGCTGTAGTAACAGACGGAATTTCTTTTCGGATACCTTCTATCTCCTTTAGACCAAGAGACGCCTCCATAGCGGGACAATTCGCCTCTTCATTCTTAATATCCTGCTGAGGAGCGATCCACACTTGCAGAGGAGGAGCCAGTTTCCTGGGCTCCTCGCCTGCCTTCACACGCCTCCGGTGTTTCCTGGCGGCCTCCCGTCGGGCCCACGCCACGCGTGCTGGGCCGATCGGTGGCGGCGCCATGTCAGTCTTCGTGGTCTTGTATTGAGTCTTGTCGCCCTGTGGTGGAAGCTGCTGGGTCCGCTGCTTTACCATGCTTGTGCAGGCGCTGGGATTATCTGTGCCAGTGATTTGCTTCTCCTTATTATTGAGAATCTTCCTGGAACCCATGATTCAGTCAGTCTTGCCGTAGCTAGGCAGCTACGGCAGACATGGGGGAGGGGGTAATATTTAACATGAAATGATGGCTCGGCAAGCTCTTACTCAGCTCCAAGCTCCTCTGCTAGGGACTCAGCCAATCAGGTGCGCCCGTTCTCCCCATCTGGCCAATCACATTCACCCATCCTTTCCCTTTATCAGTTTTTTATTATTATTACTATTATTATCATTATATTATTATTATTATTATTATTATTATTATTATTATTATTATTATTATTATTATTATATAATTATTATATAATAATAATAATAATAATAATAATAATAATAATTATTATTATTATTATTATTATTATTATTATTATTGTTATTATTATTTTATTATTTATCATCATCATCATCATCATCATCATCATCATTCTTATCATCATCATCATCATCATTATAATAATTATCATCATCATCATCAGCAGCAGCAGCAACATCATCATCTTGACTAGATGATACACTATAGTAGTAGTACAAAGTAGTATTACTATTACTGGTACTTATTAGCGAGGAAACTTACATTTTCTCGTCAGTGTCAGTGGGATAACCACACATATCTTTACAAATGTCTATGAAAATCAGACCAATGAACCTTTCCTGAGGATCCTTATCCTTCATTATCTCTCTTCTTCCTTTTCTCGTTTCTTTTTCTCTTTTCTTCTCTTCCTCTTATTCACCATCACCACTGCCCATCATTATTTTTTTTTTCCTTCACCCTCTCTTCTCTGTTTTTCCTTTTCAATTAGTTTTCCAAGACTGTGTGTGTGAACCTTGATTTCAATATGACTAGATGGATATTCTCGATGTAGCGATAATTTTGTGTTTATTCTCTCTCTCTCTCTCTCTCTCTCTCTCTCTCTCTCTCTCTCTCTCTCTCTCTCTCTCTCTCTCTCTCTCTCTCTCTCTCTCTCTCTCTCTCTCTCTCTCTCTCTCTCTCTCTCTCTCTCTCTCATATATCCCTTAACGGAGGTGCGTCGGGAGTGATCACATTTAAAATATAAAGTGGGGGCGCCATGGATCACACTGCATTCTCCCAGCACCAGATTACTACAGCCAGGAGCCGTGGAGGAGGTGACGGCCACAAGTCTTCGTTAATGTGTGTGTGTGTGTGTGTGTGTGTGTGTGTGTGTGTGTGTGTGTGTGTGTGTGTGTGTAGTAAATAAGGGTGCATATTTTATTTATTTATTTTTTTTCATATTTCGTGTTTTAAGAGACGAGGAGACGTTCCTTTGGTGGTAATAGCAATAATTCTTTTCATGAATGGTGTTACAATGTTGGGCAGGTTTTCAGACCATTTTCTCTTGATCGTAAACTTCTTAGAAAAACTTTTTTTTTTATTTAGAATGTAATACTGATTCATAGGGTAATTACCTGTGATAAATGGAAGGGGATGACATGCGTTATTTAAAGATCACTTTAATTTTACATTCCACAATTTTACTTAACGCACTTATGGAACATAACCTGTGTTGTGACATTTATCATCGCTTTAAGTAGGATGACCCAAGTACAGAAATTATTAGTAAGTGTAGATATAAAAAAAACTGTCCAGTGTTTCAAAATATTTGCAAATATTCATGAATTATTCTTTGAAGCGTACAATTCTGTCTTTGTTGTACAACTGTCATATGACTGACTGCGTGCTTCATAAAATGGTCTTTATTGAACAATACTGAACAAACCAAGAGTTTTCTTTTCTGTGTTATAGCTCTTTCCTCCTGCATTAAGTTAAAAGTACATAGATAATAATTTCAGGTTTCTTTTTGCTTTTTTACATCTTCCCAATCGTATCAGTAAAGCAAGTATTTATAAAGCAGGTAATATGTGTATTTCTACTTATTTCAAGTTGTTATTGTTATGTTAGAAGTTACGCACAAAGTGATAACAAATTCTCTTGATAAATGTACTTACTCATGGCGGAAACACCTCAAAATTATGATGAAGGGAACTTTGAACTTTATTATTAATGTGATCCATAGTTCGCTCTTAAAAGTGTTCCATTCAAAACCACCTGTGACAGAAGCCTTGAAGTATTACATAGTTTCACCTAGATCAGGTGACGCTTCATTCATTAACCTGTTACATTTCTTTTTCCATTTCCATTTTAGCAGACTGAATTAATTTTTCTTCTGTCACTGAAAATATGTACTTGTGAGGTATCATAGTGAATCACGGAAGCTTTCTGGTTCAGCGAGGTTTGATGTTCAATCTCCTCCGTCCTTCATTGTTTACCTGGTGAGAGTCATTGGCTCTGCTTCCCCACAATTGGGTTTGCCCTCAAAGTGGCTTGATGACATTCTGAACCCCACTGATCACAAGAGCGTCCACTCCCATCCTCGTGTTGCTGGGCTTTTGTACTGAAACTTCCACAAATAGTTGGATAAATTTTAACATATCGATTTTGAGATAGTGAAGATGTTTTATAGCAAAGACACGGTATATGCTTATCATACTTTTATATTCCTGTTTCTTCCTTTCCTTCCTTTTGTTTGTTTATTCGTTTGTTTGTTTCTTCTCTTCCTTCTTCTTCCTCCTCTTAAACTTTACGAGTCCTCTTAATGCCAAGCCTCCTGTTCCTAGTTCGTGTTCTCTCGTTCCCGTAACTTCCCCAGCACCTGAAGCCGTCATAGTCCACACTGTAACAAATTGCTCTCCTCCCCAGCCTCTTTTACTTAATGTTATCCTCCCGTCCGCCTCACCAGCCGTCATTAACCTCCCCCCAGGCTCACCTTTACTTGTAACGTCCCTCTTCCAACTTGTTACCTCCAGGAAAGTGTTTCTGTGATCCTTTCTCGATCCGCTTTCCCGCCATCGTTCGCTCTAGTATTAAACGCAAGAGAAAGCCAGCGAGGGATAACGAGTCGGACAAGTGCAATAGCTGGCCAAATTACTGCAATTAAAGAAAAGTAAATAAACAAGAGTTGCACGGCGTCAATGTGCAATTAAGGAGCGAATGGCCGTATCTGCAAAATTAATGAACTATTTTTGTAGAGAAAGAAATTTGATCTGAAAAAGGTCGCCGATTTCTTCTCTGCTACAGGGCATGCATTGAGTGGCTTAGGAATAGTAAGAATAAGAAGAGACAATTGGTATAGAAGAGAAGGAAGGATCACATTACAAGTAACAAGAAGTAATGGACAGCAACACTCACCATACTGGCAGCGGGATCCGTAGAAGCCCCTGGGACAGATGCATCGGTTGTACACACACCGCCCTCCATTGTAGCAGAAGACGCGGCCACACGCAGCTGTAAACAGAGAAGTGAGCAGGACAGCCCACAACACCGCCCGTGCCCCTCCCATCATGACCAGTCTTCACGTGCTACACCAGAGTGTTCCTGTGCGCCTCGGCGGGCTCATTCCTACTCCTGCTGAGTTTTCTATAGCAGGGAAGGGACAGGCCTCGAATGGGTGTTCGATTTCGTGGGACCACTGGTGTGCTCGGAGCCACTCGATACAGATTTACTTCACCTGTTTTATATTCTGGAGAAATGTGTCGTAAATTCTCAGACGTTTCGTAATATTCTGTAATATTATTTTTTAACTAGTAGCATTGCACGTGAGCATGAATAGTTCCACTGATTAGAGGTTCTTATAATGTAATACGATTTTCTTACGCCAGTACATATTCAAAGGCTATTTTGTAGCAGCACTCACTGAACACAGCAAATAGTCTAAGCTGACGCAAGGATTTCCAAAGTGTGGATTCATGGGCTCCATGCTATGTGTGTGTGTGTGTGTGTGTGTGTGTGTGTGTGTGTGTTTGCTGAGGAATGTATCGATTATAGGTCATTCTACAGTAGAGGACAACCCAATATCTTTTGATAAAATCTCCTCCACCTCCAGGTACACTTGTGGGCAGTAATTGCTCTTCCTTATTGGCTGTTGAGCGGCTGTAGCAGTGGTGGACCGCGGGCAGTGATTGCGCCCGAGAGGGTGAGGGCGCGGAGCTAGGGTGGAGGACAGGGACGAGATGTGGAAGACTGGAAAACAGAGTACCACCGGCAGGAAAGCTCTTGAGGCAGCATAGATATTGCTTTTTCTCTCTCTCTCTCTCTCTCTCTCTCTCTCTCTCTCTCTCTCTCTGGGTAAACAAAGGAACTATATATGAAGACTGACGGAAAAAGTATTATTCTCTTACATCTTCTCCTCGATTAATTAAATGTATCACGGAGCCACAAAGTGCGAGGCGCTTTTTCCCACATTCCTTATTTCATAACCGTTCAACGAGAAAATCCCTGAAGAATAATGTAAGATATTAGCTCCCAAATCGTTCTTTTGTCGTATTTGTTTCGTATTTGTGTTGGGAGTAGCCTCGTCTGTCGCCTAATTGTTCTTGGTCAGCTTCCTTTTCATTAATTATTTTTCATTCCATTCGTCATCGGTAATAAAACAAAGGGTATGAGAAGGAAACGTGAAATAAAAAGAGGTGTATAATAAATTGCTAAAGACAAGCATGCAGTAGTTTTCAGTCAAATACATTAACCACTGACGTCATCCCATCATCACATGCATTCTTAAACATTACAGCATCCACCGTGCTCTTTTGTTTCTGCCTTTCCATAACCTGCACAACTCAAAAAATTATCAAGGCATCTTATATATTGAAATATCTTTGTCTTGTTAAGTAGTTTCACTTTGTTAAGATGGCATTGATCATGATTTTTTTTCTTATAACTGTCAAGTAATACCCTATGGAAAATAAGAAAATAGAAAATAAACTCCCTCAAAGCAACCACCTCACATCTTCAAGCAACAACCCACCAGCGACGCAAGGCAATGACCAGCTGTTTTGTAACCGAAAAGTCACCTTGGGCACAGCTGGACGCCTGGCTAACCTTGTGCTGCTACGCCACGACTGTACCGCATTGCTTCAAAGCGGCCTATCATTTGATTACATGAGACTGTAAATGAGACCTCGTTTCCCTTTCAGGCCTCATCACCAGAAAACGATCCATGATTAATTAACTTTACTTATCATCTCCATTTCGTTTGTCACAACATAATTACAGGTACAAGGGTGGCAGGAGAACGGTGTCATAAACGTGTGTAAAGGTTTGGAAACATTTTAGATAAATAAATGAATAATAGATAATATAACTGTTGCCACAAAACTAGCACAGTGTGTCCTTGATATTCTGAGTATGGCACAAGACAGAACGCCTTTTAAGGAAGCCTACATTAAACTGAATTATAAATGTTATCGTCCTCCAAGACATATTAGTTCATCTGTTTATCATCCTCAAAGATAAGAAAGGATCCGGGAATGAAAACGGAGAAGGAAATGTGGTGGTGTTAGAATTTTTAATCAACCAAAGCTCTATAGAGTATTTGAATCTCTCAGCCTGTAACGCAACACGTGACACGATACCTGACATTTTTCTTAGCGATGTAGTCTGTGTTAATGGATTTGATTTTCAGTTTCATCGGTATCATATATAAAATGGATAAAAAAAAAAAAAAGGAAAAGGAGATCCTGCCGTTTTTATGAAGCTGTTACGAATGTGTGTGTTGTCAACATCGTAAAAGCTTTCATATCAAACAGAATTTCATATTATTGATAAAGGATTCGTACAGTTACACCTTTATCTCTCTTCTAGTTTTCCTCCTCATCTTCCCTATGTTTAATTTGAGCAAACGGACACATTTCCAGAGTGAAATATATCTAAAAACAGCTGTAAAATGAGTACTCCCTTAAAAGATAAAAATTTCAAAGCATTGTGCGGAGTCTATAGCAATTGTTAGGTTTAGAGTGTCAGGTCATAGCGTAAGAATGGTTGTGTCTAATGCTAAAAGTGAATAGTCTTGTTATATAATGTACACAACAGCTACAGTCACCGGTGAGATCGAGAGCACCACTCACCACTGAGATCAAGAGGAAGTACGGATCCACACCCGAGAGGCTCGTGGGAGGGGCCGTGGAAAGAGGAGAGTGGTGACAATCTGGCCCGTATTGGTAAAGCCATGACAAACGCTTTTTCAAGAGGGAGTTATCAAGACACTTCTCACAATCTCGGATAATTTCGATAATCTTTAGGGACTGCAGTCTTCAATGAACCTTTTTTGTGCCTCTTTTGTTGCCTTTGACCAGAGCCGCTCTTTCATAAAAATGTTAATGAAAGGAAAATGTTTCTACAGGTTGCACTGAATTATAATTAAAATAACAGCGTGGACCCCTGTTTCTTCATGGAAATGTTCTTTTCTCGTATATGTTGTGTTTATCATAGTCAGTCTCTCTCTCTCTCTCTCTCTCTCTCTCTCTCTCTCTCTCTCTCTCTCTCTCTCTCTCTCTCTCTCTCTCTCTCTCTCTCTCTCTCTCTCTCTCTCTCTCTCTCGTATACACACACACACACACACACACACACACACACACACACACACACACATCATTCGTCAGCAAATGGATAAATAAAGTCGTCAGGGAGGCCACAAAACTTCTCCACGTCGACTTGCATGTGTTGATGAACAGGATAATGAACGCACTGAACAGGCTTCTTCCTTCCACCTGCCTTCCTCTTTTTCTTCCTCTCTCCATTGCTCATTATTGTCTCTTTTCTTCTTTTCCTTCGCTTTCTATTCACCTCTTTGTACACCTTGTTCACCTCCTTGCTGGGATGTGAGGCGCTGGTTTGCAATCCTCACCCTTAAGGCACTCGAGGGACTCCCACAGCTGGTGTTGAAAGGCAGACTTGCACTGACTAAACATGTGGTTCAGGAATGTATGCTTCGAATGGTTCAGTGTGTCAGACGAAAAGTGGGAGCATTGCCTAGCCAGTGTGTTTGTTCTTATATTTGCAACTTATAAAAAGTATTGCTTGTAACAGTATGTTTCGTCATTTTTGTGAAGTCAAATGTATATCATCCTGCTAGTGATAATAAATGCCTTGCTACCAGCTCAAGTTATAATTCTCAAGAAGATAAATGAATATTTTGCTTTACCGTCCGCCAGATTGGGACAAGGAACAGCTGGCACCGTGCAGTCTGCAGTGCCAAGACTGCTTGGATGGATTATAAATAATTAGCGATGGGTGGCTGTGTGCCAGGTGTGTTGGGTGACGTGTTCTGGCCAGGACACAGGTCTTTCAAAGGCAAGCTGAGAGCGTGCAAGGGAATCATAGACCCTTGCGTTGTACTAGTGGGTGTTTGTGTGTAATTTTATATATTTTATATACATATATATATATATATATATATATATATATATATATATATATATATATATATATATATATATATATATATATATATATATATATATATATATATATATATATATATATATATATATATATATATATATATATATATATATATATATATAATACAGTTGACATGTAAGATTTGCCGAAGTGCCTGATACCCAGTGTGTTGTGAAGGTTCCCTTTCATTTGTAGCCATAGAGCACCGCCACCAGCGGTCACCTGTCCATTCAGCCATTCGTCGGTCACTCCCTCGAACTCGCTCTTCGAGTAAACAGAGAAGTAAAAGTCGCCATAAATTTTTCACTCTCCCACAGGCTGTAAATTTCCCTGCTAGATGGCAAGCCTCTCAACTGTTGTGTCAAGGCGGCGATGGGCCTTGACCGTCAGATTTTTGGGCTCGAGTCTGCCAAGAACATTTGTGTTGTGTTTTGTCTGAATCAAACCCTGTGCGGCGGTTGGCAAGGAGCTGCATGCTTGGGACTGTGATGGTGGCTTGCGTCAACACAGCGGCATGGCCTTGCCATGTCACCTCGCATACATTACCTCCTTGTAACACTCAACACAAAGACCACCATGCAGCCTAAACCACAACATAAACATTATCACCTCAGGGTGTATCATGTTGGAATCGCATTGTCTCGCTTCACGTTTCCCTTCACTCCTTGACCACAAAGCCCGGCACTTGGTCCTAAGTTGTAATCGTGTTGAGGGTCATCGACCAGCAGGACGAAACAAGAACTTCCAAATTAATCTTAGGAAACATAACCTCTGCTCCTCCTCCTCTTCCTCGTTCTTCCCCTTCCTCCTCCTCTTTCTCCTCTCCCTTTACTCCTCCTTCTCCTCCTCCTCCTCCTCCTCTTATTCACCCTTGATACAGCCTCTCTCTGGCGAAAACAACATTAAAGGCCACTCAGATCTCTCAGGCTGACGCAAACCGAGTAAAATATTATGAAGGAGGTAACTAATTAACTTGCTACCTGAATACACGTGGCAAAATATTCGCTTCTTTGACGTACCTTCCTTTATTTAACACATGATGCTTTATCAGCTGATGTGTTTGTGTGTGTGTGTGTGCGGGTGAGTAGGTGGTTGGGTGGGTGTTTGTTTAGTGTTTTTTTTTTCTTTTTTTTCTCTGCTTTTGTCGCAGCGTGCCCCTCCAGACATCAGGAAGTCTTATGGTCTCGTTATGGTGTCTGCCAATGTTTCGTGTGGCCTAAAGTTTGGAGCGGACTCAAGATGAAGAGGTATGGTCCGTTAGTGTGTGTGGCTGGAGTGTGTGCGGTGTGCGGTGCGAGTGGGCGGATTAGGGTGTGTCTTGGATTGAATCTATATATTTTTTTCTCTGATAAAGCGAGTACGGAATTCAGACAGAAGTGTGAGGTGTGAGGAATAATTTTCAGTGGGGACATTATCAGGAATGAAGATGCTAAAACAGCTGTCGAAACGTCCCATAAAGTTGGTGTTAGTATGTATGTTAGCACCTATTTCCTAGAAGCTATTTCTTGCTAGTCTCCTTCACTTCCAGCCGTGGCGACTTTACATTTTCGAGAGTTTAAGTTACTGCTATTGTTTTTACCTTATATTGTAATCTCAGTTGTATCTTGCGCCTACTGTACTTCTTTTTTTTTTTCTTTTCGTTGGACTTGTATACATCCGTCACCTGCACTCCCTTGTACCACCACCACCACCACCACCATCATCACCGCTGTGTCCGTGATGAGGCAGGCAACAGGTGGTGCTTCTGGTAAACACGTTAATAAGGAAATAGGTGAAGTTTGTAGCATTAATGAAAGACTGATGAAAGGAGGGGGTAACAAAACACAGGTGCACGTGGTCAGAGAGAGAGAGAGAGAGAGAGAGAGAGAGAGAGAGAGAGAGAGAGGGGGGAAGGAAAGGAGCATAATTGGTAGGCTCTCTCACTCTCTCTCTCTCTCTCTCTCTCTCTCTCTCTCTCTCTCTCTCTCTCTCTCTCTCTCTGTCTCCTTACATTTCCTTTCCCTTCCTTCACTGTTCATTACTTTCCTTGCCTCTCCTCTCTTCTCTTACCTCCCTTTCTCCCTTCCTTCCTCCCTCCCTCTCTCCCTTCCTTCCTCTCTTCCTCTCTCCTTTCCTCCTCCCTCCCCTCTCTCTCATTTCCTTTCGTCTCCTTTTCTTTTCTTTCCTTTCCATTTCTTTTCTTTTCTTAACTTTCCTTCCCTTTCCTTTCTCCTCTCCTCTCCTCTCCTCTCCTCTCTTCTCCTGTCCCCTTCCCTTCTCTTTTATCCCAGTGTCTCCGCTTCTCCTCCTCTTCTCTTCCCCTTCTGAGTCTCTCCCCTTCCTCACAAGTAATCAAACACAAATGGCCTGCACCTGGCTACGGGAAGGCAAGATGGCATTGTTTGGAGGTTCATTCATCCTCGGGGCTCTCGTTGTATACCCAAGCACGTCACTGTAATGTTTGGCAATTAGCAAAGAAGTACTGCCTCTCCCTCCCCCTCCCTTCCCTTCAGGTCGTCTGCTCCTTCAAATAGCCCTCAGCCTTGTACACCCTTGCCAGTCTCCCTCGACCTTTAAGTAACGTTTGGCTCTTTGTAATTAATTACTTTCTTTTCTTAAGGTAGTGTGCTAGCTCATTATCCCCCTTTGATCTCTTATCTCGTGGACGCTTCTACACTCACGTTCCCTTTGTTTTTCGTCTCAGAAAGGGTTGTGTCGGTGTTTAAGTGCGTAAGTTGTCTCGGTGAGTTAAATACTAATGAGTCAATTTCACGTTTGTCTTGAAGGAGGGCCGCCTCTCACCTCACAAACGGAACTTTCCATCTCTCTCTCAGATGCTGGAGACATTTCTCTTTAAGGAGAAAGCCTCTATTTTCCATTAAGTGTAGCTGTTTTTTCAATATTGTGGTCATTATTTTTACCTTTTAATTTTTGTCTTTTATTCTAAATCTTTCAGGTAATTTGATTTTCTAATTGACTTTAATATTGTAGCGGAGCTGTTTTTATTTTCCACGTGGTGCCTTAATTGTTCATCGGTAAACGAGTCAATAGTCGGAGAAAGTACCATTATCATAAAAAAAAAATAGTTTTTTGTGCTTATTACGTAGAAAAATGTCAAAATGCATACAAAATACCCTATATGGGAAAACGAAAAGACGTTACGAGAAACACTTGTTTCTCGTATAAGTGTTTTTTAATTTTCTTAGGTAACCAAACACTAAAAGCCATGAATAGCATTGTATATATATATATATATATATATATATATATATATATATATATATATATATATATATATATATATATATATATATATATATATATAAACATTACCAGAAACGTGTATTTTTAGTGTATTTCTTATCGTTAGATAACAAAACGTCAAAAAAAGAAAATAAGGAAAGAAAACTAGATTTCAAGAATCGTGTCTTTTGAGTGTTTATGAAGAAAATGCACCCTATATGGGAAAAAAAGCAAAAAAAAAAGTGAATTTTGAGTGTTTTCGACTACTTACGTACGCGTTTTGGTACTTACGTAACGTACGTTATGCATTCAATAACACCCTTTTATAAACAGGAGAACATTACCTAAAAGAGCTAATTTGAGTGTTATTGATGTTTTTACGTACAAAAAAAAAGTCAAAAATGCATGCAAAGTACGTTATATTGCGAAACGTAAAGTCACTACGAAAAAAAACTCTATTATGGACGTTTTTAATCTTTTTAGGTATTAAGCGATATAGGTATTAGCGATATAGGCACCAAAACGATTAAAACATGGAAAGCACCATATATACCGAAAAGTAAACAATATTATCATAAACGTCTCTTTTCATTGTTTCTGAATTATGTACCAAAACGCTGAGAAGCATGCAAAAAAACTTAAATGGAAAAACTGTATATATTTACGAAAAAAAACGTGTATTTTTAGTGTTTTTTAGATTGTTACGTAGAAAAAAATATAAAATATATGCCAAGTACTCTACATAAAGAAACTAAAAGACATTACGAAGAATATGTATTATGACAGTTTTTTCAGCAAAAAAAAAAAAAAAATCTAAAACGAATCAATATCACTGAATATGGAGAAACAGAATAAAATAAACAAAAACGTATATTTTGATTGTTTTCACATTATTAGGAACCAAGACGCCAAAATGCATCCAAAGTCTCCGATATTGGGGGGAAAAAAACGAAATTATCCTATATGTTTCTTTTGAGTGTTTTTGAGCATAGAATTCACCCTATATGATTATAAAAAAAAAATAAACATTACGAAAAACGTATCTTTTAAGTTTTTTTTTTACTTTTTATATACCAAAATAACAAAAAAATCAAGGAAAACACACTTTATAGAGAAACAGAATAACATTACCAAAAACAAGAATTTAGAGAATTTTCAGCTTGTTACGTCGAAAATTGACCCAAATGCATGCAAAAAAATCTATATGGAGTGTTCAGCATCTCATTTACGGAAATTAGAAAACGCGTCTATAATTAGAAAAAAAAAATAAATAAATAAAAAATTGAGTGTTTTTCACATTGTTAGATATCAATACGACAAAATGCATAGAAAGAGCCCCTTACATTTAGAATCGAAATGACACTCAGAGAAACTGATTTTTTGCGTTTTTTTTTTTTTTTTTGCATGTTAGGCACGAAAACGATAAAAAGCATGGAAAGCACAACATATCAGAAAACATTACCAAAAATTTTTTTTTTCTCAGTTTTTAATCTAAAACGCATGCAAAACATCCTTTACGAAGAAACAGAATGACATTACCAAAAACAACTCTTTTGATTGTTTTTGAGCATGTTATGTACAAAAACAACAAAGATGCATGCAAAATAATCTATATAAAGAGCAAAAAGAACATTACCATAGACGTGTATTATTAGTGTTTTGAGCTTCTTAGGTACCAAAACCATAAAAACGGATAAATAGCACTTTATATGAAGGAACAGAGCAGCATTACCAAAAACGTGTATATTGAGTGTATTTCACATTGTTAAGTACCAAAACGGCAAAAAGCATGCAATAAACCCCACATGAGGAAAGGAATCAAGTTTTCCAGAAACATGTCTTTTGAATGTTTTGAACGTGTTGAGCAAACAACGTTAAAAAAGCATGAAAAATAACGTATATGGGAAAAGAAAACAACTTTACGGATTAGATGTCTTTTTAAACGTTTTTGAGCTTCTTATATACTAAATCACTTAAACGCATGGAAAACAACCTTCTAGGAGAAACAGAATAATAAGTATATTTCTTATTGTTAGGTACCAAAACGGCTAAAAGCATGCAATAAAGCCTACATGAGGAAAGTAATCAAAATTTCCATAAACATGTCTTTTGAATGTTTTCATTGTGTTAAGCAACATAAAGTAAAAAAAAAAAAAAACAAGAATATCAACCTATATGAGAAAACAAAACAAATTTTACAAAAAAGATGTCTCTTAAACGTTTTTGAGCTTCTTACATACCAAATCACTTAAACGCATGCAAAACAACCTTTTTGTAGAAACAGAATAATATTGCAAAACATAAGTATTTACAGCACTGAAATGCATGCAAAATACCCTATATGGGGAAACGAGAGAACATTACCAGAGACGTGTATTATAAGCGTTACTAAAACTCTAAAACACATGAATAGTGTTTTATATGGAAAACCACAACATTAATGAAAATGTGTATTTTCATAGTTTTTACATTGTTAATTACCAAAACGTGAAAATGCATGCAAAGCCTCCAATATGAGGAAGCGTAACGACATTACCAGAAACGTGTCTTTTCAGTGTTTTTGAGCGTGTACGATACGAAAACGTTAAAAAGCATGGAATTCACCCTGTATGCCAAAACAAAACAAAATTACGGAAAACTTTTCCTTTGGGTGTTTTCGATCGTACCAAAACAATAAAACGCATGCAAAACACACTTTATGGAGAAAGATAATAACATTCCCAAAAACGAGTATTTTGAGTGTTTTCAGCTTGTTACGTACAAAAAAGTCAAAAGTATGGAAAGTGCCTTTTATGAGGAAACGAAAAAGGCATTACGAGAAACGTGTATTTATGAATGTTTTTCTGCATCTTAGGTATAAAAACTTGAAATAGATTGAATAGCACTCTATATGTATGGAAATGCATGCACGAAAAATGCATGAAAAATACACTATATGTGGAAAGAAAATAGCGTTTCCACAAACGTGACTTTTGAGTTTTTATGAGGGTATTATCCAGAAAAAAAAGCTAAAAAACATATAAAGCATTCTATATACGAAGACAAAACATTATGAAAAAACGTGTCTTTTGAGTGTTGTAATCTATTTACGTAACAAAACGTTAAAACACATGCAAAACAATGTTTATGAAAAAAAAAAAGTTCATTGTTTATGAGCTTGTTACGTACAGTAACATCAAAATATATTGAAAGTACCTTATACGACGAAACGAAAAGACATTATGAGAAAAGTGTATTGAGTGTTTTTGAACATAGGTAAAAAGAAAAAAAAAAAACTCGAAAGCGCTAGAATAGAAATCTATATGGAGAAATAAAACAACACACCAAAAAACATTTTTAATGTATTTCATATTCTTATGTACTAAAACGGCAAAATGTACGTAAATCCCCCTATATTGGTAAAATAAACAAGACTTTTAGAAATGTGTCTTTTTTAGTTTTTATGAGCGTGTCAGGCACTAAAAAATTGGATAAGTAAGGGAAGCAACCTATGTAAGAGCAAAACAACATTACCAAAAACGTTTCTTTTCAGCGTTTTTAAACTACCTACGTACGAAAACTGTAAAATGCCTCAAAGACCACGCTTTATGTAGAAACAAAATAACATTACCAAACATAAGTATTTTGATTGTTTTGAGTTTGTTACGTATAAAGAAGCTAAAATCCGTGCACAGTACCCTATATGAGGAAACGAAAAGACATTACAAGAAACCTGTATTATTAGTGTTTTCAGCTTCTTAAGTACCAAAACACTGAAACGCATAAAAAAACACCCTATAGAAGAAACAGAGCAACATTACCAAAAACATGTAATTTGAGTGTATTCCTCATTGTTAGGTACCAAAACGCAAAAATAGAAGCAAAGTACCTTGTACATGGAAAGGAAGGGAGATATCCAGGAACGTATCTTCTGAGTGTTTATGAGAGTACTAGGCACTAAAACACTAAAAAGCATGAAAATCACTGTATGGGAGAAAATAATATACCAAAAAAGTCTCTTTTCAGTGTTTTTGAGCTGTTGGCGTACTAAAATGCTGAAATGCATGCAAAACAGCTTTTATGGAGAAACAAAAAACATTACCGAAAACAAATATTTTGAGTATTTTGGATCTTTGTAGGTAGAAAAACGCCAAAATGCATGGAAAGTACCCTGTACAGAGAAACGAAAAGATATTACAAGAAATGTGTATTAAAAGTGTTTTTGAGCTTATTAGGTATGAAAACGCTGAAACGCATAAAGAATTCTTTATATGGAGAAACAGAACATTCTCAAAAAGCGTGTATTTGAAGTGTTTTTCATATTATTATGTACAAAAACGACAAAATGCATGCAAAGTTCTTACTTATATAGGAAAACGAAGCGACATTAAAAGAAACGTGTCTTTTGAGTGTATTGGAGAATCTTAAGCACAAAAACCGCTAAGAAGCCTGGAATTTACTCTATATGGCGATACAAACCATACGAAAAAAATACGAATATGAAGATACGAAAAATGTGTCTTTTCAGTCTTTCTGAACTTCATAAGTACTAAAATGCTAAAAAGGCATGCAAAACATACTCTATGGAGAAAGAGAATAGCATTATCATAAAAGAAATAGTGTTTTTGTTCTTATTACGTCGAAAAAAATCAAAATCCATGCAAACTACCCCATATGGGGAAACGAAAAGACGTTACGAGAAACACGTATTTCTCGTATGAGTGTTTTTAAGTTTCTTAGGTAACAAAACACTAAAAGCCACAAATAGCAGTCTATATTGAAAAAAAAAAAAAACATTACCAGAAACGTGTATTTTTAGTGTATTTCTTATCGTTAGGTAACAAAACATGCAAAGCATCCTCATTAAGCAAAGAAAACTAGATTTCAAGAATCGTGTGTTTTGAGTGTTTATAAAGATAAAGCACCCTACGTGGAGAAAAACTACAAAAAAAAAAAAAAGATTTTGAGTGTTTTCAACCACTTACATACGAAAACGATAAAACGCATGCAAAACGCGTTATATAGAATAACACAATAACATTAGCAAATAAAAGTATTTTGAACCTTACAAAAATGTACTCCTAAATTAGGAAACGAAAACACTTTACGAGAAACTTGTATTTTGAGCATTTTTGAGGTTCTTATTTTTTAAAACATGAAAACGCATGAATAGCACTCTATATGAAAAAAAAAAAAAAAAAGTAAAAACGTTACCAAATTTTAAGCACATTTCACATTGTTAGATATAAAAATGCCAAAAATGCATGCAACGCATCATATATGGGGTAAGGAAACAAGATTTCCAAAAAACATATCTTTTTAGTGTTTATGAAAACTCCCTATATGAAAAAAAATAAATAAATAAATAAATAAATAAATAAAATAGACTTAATGGAAAAACATAATATTTGACGAAAAACAAGTATTTTGAGTGTTATTTTAGATTCTTACGAAGATAAACGCCAAAATCCATAGAAAGTACCCTAGATGGGGCAACGAAAACATATTAAAAGAAACATGTATTATCATTGTTTTTAGAGCTTCTTAGGTATCAAAAGGCTAAAACAAATAAATAAATAACTGTATAAGTAGAAACAGAACGGCATGACGAATATGTGTTTTTTTTTTTTCATATTTTTAGGTACGAAAACGCAAAAATGCAATAAAAAGTCTCCTATGTGGTTAAACATTACGGCATTACCAGAAACATGTCTCTTGATTGTTTTTGAGCCTGTTACACAGCAAAACAATATATGGGAATAAAAAATAACATTATGAAGAACATGTATTTTCAGTGCTGTTGAATTTCATATGAACCAAAACGATATATGCATGTTAGGTATGCAAAACACACTTTATTAAAAAAAAAAAAGAATAAAATTAATATTTTGCATTGTTTTTGAGGTTGTTACGTAGAAAAACGGGAAAAAGCATGTAAATTATTCTATATGGGGAAACGAAAAGACATTACCAGAAACATGTAGGCATTATAAATGTTTTTGAGCTTTTATGGTACCAAACCCTTAAATTCGTTAATACTATTTCAAGAAACAAAACAATATTACGAAAAAGATGTAATTTCAGTGTTTTTCACATTGGTAGGTACCATTAGGCCAAAATGCACGTAAAGCAACCTATATCTGTAAAAGAAACGCATTTTCTAGAAAGTTGTCTTTTGAATGCTCTAAAAAGCATGGAAAGCACCCTATATAGGGAAAAAAAACCACTTCATTAAAAAAAAAATGTGTCTTTTAAGTGTTTCTGAGCTACTTATTAGCTACGTATCAGAACGTTAAAACGCATGCAAAACTCTTTCATGGTGAAACAAAATAACATAACAAAAATAAGTATTTTGTGTGTTCTTGAAATTGTTACGTATCAAAACGCCAAAATGCATGACTATATGGGGAAATCAAAAGACATTACGGTAGACATGTATTTGAGTATTTTGAGCTTCTTACTTACCAAAACGCTAAAAGACATGAATAGCAATAAATATGGAAAAACAGAACAACTTAACAAAAACCGTATTTTTGTAGTGTGTTTCACAGTGTTAGATACCAACACGTCAAAATGCTTGGCAACTACCTTATATAATGAAACAAAACGATATTATCAGAAAGTGAGTGTTTTTAAGATTCTTAGGTACCGAAATGCTAAAACGTGTGAATAGCATTCAATATGGAGAAACATTACGATAAAAGTGCATTTTCACTTTTTTTTTTTCTCAGGTATCAAAACGACAAAATGCATGGAAAGCACTTTATGTTGGGAAATGAAATGACATTACCAGAAAAGTGTACAACCTATTCGGGAATACAAATGAACATTAACAAAATCGTGTTTTTTGTGTGTTTTCAAGCTTCTTTCATAACAAGATGCTCAAATGCATGCAAAATACCCTTCATGAACAAACGTAATAACATTACCAGAGTCTTGAATTCTGAATAATTTTAAGTTACATACAAAAACGCCAAAACGCATGTAAAGTACTCTATAATGGGAAACAAAACGATTTTACCAGAGACGTGTATAATGATTGTTTTTGAGCTTCTTAGGTAGGAAAATGCTAAAACAAGTTAACAACTCTATATGAAGAAAAAAAATAAATGAATAATGCAAAAAACATGTTTTAATTATTTTTCACCTTATCAGGTATCAAAACACCAAAATGCATGCAAAGCACGTCATTTGACGAAAAAGAACAACGTTCCCAGAAAACGTATATTTTAAGTGTGTTTGAGCTCGTTAGATATCAAAACGCGAATATGCATGCAAACCACTCTATACGAGGAAACGAAAAGACATTGTGAAAATTGTGTATAAGTATTTTTGAGATTCTTAGGTACTAAAAAGCAAAAATGCGTTAATAGCACTCTATATGGAGAAACAGAAAATTTTTACTGAAAACGTGTATTTTGAGTGTTTTTTTACAATGTTAGGTACCAAAACGTAAAAATACACGAAAAATACTCTATATTGGGAAACAAACGACACTATCAAAAACGAATATTATAAATGCTTTTGAGCGTGTTAAGTACCAAAATGCTGAAAAAAAGAAAAAAATGAAATAAAACGATACTTCTAGAAACTTTTTTTTCATTATTTTTGAGCTTCTTAGGTACCAATAAATTTAAAAAAAACACACAAAAAAGCCTGAAGAACATTCTATATGGATTAAAAGGAAGAAAAGAAAAATATAGCATTACCAAAAACGTGTATTTTGAGTCTTTTTGAGCTTCTTTGTTACCAAACCTTAAAAGCATGCGAAACACCCTATATTGACAAACTTAATAATATTAACAAAAAATTGTGTTTTCAGAAATTTTGATTTTGTTTGTAGAAGAATGGAAAAAAGATCCAAAATACCCGATATGGTAGAACAAAATTTATTTACCAGAAACGTTTCTTATAAGTGTTATTCACCAGAGGTAAGAAACCGTTAAAACGCGTGAATATGCTGAATATGCGTGAATATGCTCTATATGCTTAAAAAGAACGGGTTTTTTTTGTCTTTTTTTCACAAAACGCCAAAATGCATACAAAAAACTTAGTGTTTTTTTTTTATCGTTTTAGACACCAAAACGCTAAAAGGTATGGAAATAACCAAAAAAAAAAAGTGTTTTCAGTCTCTTTAAAGAAAAAAAAATGTCTTTCGTGTGTTTTTGAGCTACTTGCGAAAACACAAAAATGCATGGAAGCACCATTTATTAAGAAACAGGATAACATTACCGAAAACGTTTTTTTTTTTTTCCTAGGAAACGATATTACAACAATATTACAAGTGTTCCTGAGCTTCTTACGTAGAAAATGCTTGAAGAGCACTTTACATGGAGAAACAGAACAACATTCCTAAAAATGTTTATTTTGAGTTTTTACAATGTTAAGTACCAGAACGCGAAAATGCATGGAAAGCGAGTATTGTGTTTTTGAGCTTCTTAAATACCACGCTATATGGAGGAACAAAACTAAAATCTAAACACAGCCCATCACAGGTCGAACTTAGCCTGGTGCCACAGAAAGTTTGACCAGTCGTAGTTTACATATATATGTTTCTTCCTCTGATGGCGGTGACGCTGCTGTTTCTTCCCCCGATAACAGTGGTGGTAATTCTTTTTCTTTGCTTCTTTTTCTTGTTTTCTTCCTCTGATGGCGGTAATGCTGCTGCTGCTGCTTCTTCTTCCTCTGATGGCGTTGCTTCCTGTTGTTGTTCTTCTAAGACAGTTTGGTGGTCTGAATTGTATGGTGATAGGGTATTCATAATTCAAGTCAGGTTGGTGGAAGACTGGGAAGGGTAGGGAGGTGCTGCACACTCACCTCCCATGCTCCCCAGGTTACATTTGTAACATCAGTCAGGTTGGTTGTTTTTGGAGTCAGGCCCAGTCAGTCAAGGGTAGTGCTACGCACTCACCTTGCCAAGATCAGAGGGGTGGTGATGGTGGTGTGTACATTTGGAGTTGGTAGGATGAGTCACATTGGTGGTCAAAGTCAAACTGGGAGACTGGGAAGTGTAGGGAGGTGCTGCACACTCACCTCCCGTGCTTCCCAGGGGCGGTCAGGATGGTGGGTCTTTGGAGTTGCCAGGAGGAGTCACGGGAAGTTCTACGCACTCACCTTGCCAGGATCAGTTGCCAGGGTGGGGAGTACTGAGTTGTCAGGGTACTGGTGGTGGTCGGTACAGTTAGAGTTGCTAGGATGAGTCAGATTGGTGGTCAAAGTCAAACTAGAAGGCTGGGGAGAGTAACCTCAGTGTAACCTCAGTCAGGTTGGTTGTTTTTGGAGTTGCGGGGGTCAGTCAGTCAGGCCCACTCAGTCAAGGGAAGTGCTACGCACTCACCTTGCCAAGATCAGAGGGGTGGTGGTGGTGGTCTGTACATTTGGAGTTGGTAGGATGAGTCACATTGGTGGTGGAAGTCAAACTGGGAGACTGGGAAGGGTAGGGAGGTGCTGCACACTCACCTCCCATGCTCCCCAGAGTCCGTCAGTTTGGTGGTCTGTTGCCAGATTACAGTAAGATTTGTAGGTCAGTCAGGTTGGTTGTTTTTATGGTTGCCAGGGTCAGTAAGGCAGGTGGTAGGGAAGTGCTACGCACTCACCTAGCCAGGACAGGGTAGGATGTAGGGATGTATGGATCAGGGTCAGAGTGGGACACAGAGTAGGAGGTACTGTTGGTCTGTACATTTGGAGTTGTTCTTTGAAGTTGCCAGGATGAGTCAGGTCAAACTGGGAGATTGGGAAGTGTAGGGAGGTGCTGCACACTCACCTCCCATGCTCCCCAGGGCCAGTCAGTTAGGTGATTACATATCTGTAAGTCAGTCAGGTTGGTTGTTTTTGGAGTTGCCAGGGTCAGTCAGTCAGGGTCAGTCCAGGGAAGTGCTACGCACTCACCTTGCCGAGATCAGAAGGGTGGTGGTGGTGGTGGTCTGTACAGTTGGAGTTGCTCTTTGGAGTTGGTAGGATGAGTCAGATTGGTGGTCAAAGTCAAACTGGGAGACTGGGAAGGGTAGGGAGGTGCTGCACACTCACCTCCCGTGCTTCCCAGGTGGGGTGGTGGTCTTTGGGGTTGTCAGGGTCAGTCAGTTGGTATTGTTTTATTTTTATTATTTATTGTTGATTGCCAGACTCAGTCAGTTTTATTGAGGTGCGACTAGGAGTTTTATTGTTTTTGTTTTACTTAATTTTTTTTTACTTATTTTATTATTATTATTATTATTATCATTATTATTTATACCCATATATATTTTATTCTTTTTAGTCTGGCAGTCCGTAGACTTGGGGATAGAAGGGAAGTGCTGTGCACTCACCTCCCTTGCTCTCCCGAGGTCCGAGGTGGTAAGGAGGTTTTTATTTATTTTTATTTATTTATTTATTTATCTTTATTTATTTATTTATTTTTTTTTTTTTTTGCGTGGTAGGTTAGGAGACAAGGGAAGTGCTATGCACTCACCTTAATTCTTTATTTATTATTTTTTTTCTATCTTTTGCCTGGTAGGTTGGAAGAGAAGAGAAGTGCTATGCACTTACCTTTATTTATTTATTTATTTATTTATTTATTTTTTTTTGCCTGGTAGTCCGTAGACTTGCCAGGGTTAGGTAGGGGAGAGAAGGGAAGCGCTGTGCACTCACCTCCCTTGCTCTCCCGGGGGCCGGTAAGGCGGTGCCTTCCTCCCCTGGGGAGGGGTAGGGAGGTGCTGCGCACTCACCTCCCCTCCTCCCCGTGGGCAGTTCCATCACACATGGTGATGGAGGGATGCTCTTTCAAGGTTTTTGTGAGTTCCGAGAGGGGGGTTCGAACCTACGCGCCCCTCACTTCCCTCACGCCAAACTCAAAGTGCATCACTCTACCCACTGGGCCACGAGGGCCCTTTTTCTTTTTTTTAAAGTTGGTCTATTTCCCCATCTTCCCCATCTTTTTTGTAAAGTTGCTCTATTTAACCACCTTATGTTCACGCCAGTATGTATTAAAGAATTACGATGTCAATTATTTTCATGACGTTATTTATTTATTGTATTTTGTATGGGATAAGACCGCTGGCATCCCACACACACTGGGTTCCCAAGACTGTCACTACGCCATGAAACCCCAACGGTAAACAAGATATATTTGAACACATCATTTCCCTTCCTGTGTTCATGCAGCACCAAAAGTTCAATAAGAAAAACTGCTGCTCATTCTAATGTGAACGTTCATCCCACAGTGATAATTACATAACTGTTGACTTGTGGGAGTATGTCGTGGAGTACAAATAGCAGTAGGTAAGATCAGAGAACTTTACAGAGGCAGGAATTCCTTGGTTATGGAGCAGCCTTCTGGAACCCTCCCCTGTGCTGCACCACCACCACCACCACAGACAACAACAACAATAACAACAACACACCATTACACCTGTCCATCCTGCAGCACGAGAATGACTCAGCCCAGAGAACCACGGATTGCTTTATTCGTAATTCACGTCCACTCTCAACATAGACATCAATCAAATTATGTCACTGAAAAAAGTTGGTGAAGCACTCACTTCTTCACACAGGCTTTACTACCTATCAGCAGGATGAAAGCTTCCGACTGGGAGGAAGGGCGGCGTCGGGAAGGATTAAGAGAGAGAGGGTAGGGGGGACCAGCGGAGGCTGGAAGTGTGGTTATGCTTCATAGGTATAAAAAAGAATACTGCATGAAAAAGAAGAAAGACCTGTGCCCCTCCCACCCCTGCTCCCCGCGTGAGGCGATACGTGCTGAAGTGGTAATGTTGTTGTTGTTATTATTTTATTATTATTATTATTATTATTATTATTATTATTATTATTATTATTATTATTATATTATTTATTATTATTTTTTCTATTATTTATTATTATTATCATTATTATTATTATTATTATTATCATTAAAATTATCATTATTACCGTCATCATCGTCATCAGCACCATCATTGTAGTGTAGCTGGTTTGTGTCCTTTTATTTCCGCGTCGTATCTTGTAAGCTGTAAGTTTTAATAGTTCAGTACTCGTATTTGTAACGATGGAGACCTTGTTTTTTATTCTTTATGCTCTGCACGGTGTCATTGGCATTTACATCTGTATTTCCTAGTGTTTTTTTTTTTCTGTTACTTATGTACTGAATCTATTTGTTTTGCAGAATTGTTTTATTACCATACAACTTGATTTTCGCTCAAGTTAACATTTATGTAGATTTACTTATTTGTGTTGTGTAGGATACTTTCTTCTTAAGTGTGTTGAGGTTTGTGTTTTTCTTCTTTTATGTTCACTAGGTAACGGTGCACACAGGAATTATAAATGTTACTAATAATGATAATACTGATTATGGATGACAAACTAAACTGATGAATAAACATCGAAAAATTAATTTTAATAATATTACACAATGTGTATTATTATTATAATATTATAATATTAATAATATTACACGATGTGTACTGAGCACTGGGCTATAGCGGACTACTGGAGTGGCGATCTGTGTATACAAGTGCCACGTACTTCGTCAGTCCTTCGCCTGGGCCAAAAAACGGAAACGAATTCAGATAATTCAATTCCAGTGTGAGAATACCGACAGTGGAAGAGAGTTACTTGTAACGGTATGTGCTAGGCAACTAGGCCTAAGGCCATACAGCTCCCGACGCCTCATCTGAAACCTGACCCCAATCCAATGTACACTAACTGAGATTGGTGGGTTCAGGAGTGAATGCAAAAATACTAACAACACATTATGAAAACGTTCTTGGCACAAAGAAGTGGCCGTGTTCATGACGTGTACCATATACCTACGTCCCTACTTCATAACCATGGGGAAGGACTTTCGCTCTGCAGGCATTATGTTATTGTAGCAGCAATGTCATAACAAGCTAATCGTTATTATTCCACACACTTGACCTTTGCTGAATATCATTTAAGTATTTTTTTCCTCATAAAATTAATCAATGAGTGCACGCGGGCCACACTAAATCAACTGGCGCGCGGGCCTACAGTTCAATCACACTGCTCTAGACATTTTTCTTTCCCACTCGACATAAATATAAACAACCAGAACGATCGCTTTTGGGGGATGGAAAACGAGTTTACCAATGACTCATCATAACAAAATATACGGTACTACCATAGACAGCACCCTATCAACGTACTCCTGGCTTGTTCATGAACACAGGTAGCTGTTGATAGGAAGCCTTAAATTACATCAGCTGCTTGAAAAAAAATAAATAAATAAACACGCCAGAGTTCAGCCGTGGACTCGCGCGTCATCAGCATCATCACCCAGTTGATTTGTCCAATTTTTCCTTATTGTTATTCAATAGCAATAAGAGAAAATGGGAAAAACTGCAAGGATAACCATGGTAACAGAAGGAGAATAAAGGAAAACATACGCGCACTTGACAACTTGAAAAAAAAAGTTTTGTCTTAGGTGGCAGCGAACAAACTTACTATATTAAATAAACTTGTTATGGCCAAATGGAGCATATTTAAGCAACATATTTAAAAAAATAAATAAATAATAATAATAATAATAATAATAATAATAATAATAATAATAATAATAATAATAATAATAATGTAATTCATGGCAAACCAGATATCCTTAGACCAAATGCATGAAAAAAGCCAAAAATTATGTTTTGGCCTAAAAAAGGCGAATCTGGCAGTCCTGATCTCCGACAACGTGACGTCATGCGCGGAAAATTGAAAAAAAAATTGTAACAAAAGTGGGCTTCCTGGGTTCTCTATACTGTGCCTGGCGCTTTCAAGAGAGGCATCAGTCAATGAGGCTCCGGCTACCATGCGACTCCTATAAGAGTGCACTTCTCGTAAAGAAGCGCCGCACTCCTGCAGCAGTGACCCCTGGTACCTCAAATCCCTATGATAGTCACTAACTGATTGGGTTGTTCAGTTTTCAATGGCCCTCACAGCTAATTGTTCATCATGTGATGAGAGGAGGAGGAGGAGGAGGAGAAGGAGGAGAATAAAAAGAAAGTCCAAACAAGCAAAAGTTCCTGAGGTCTATACTGGGCTGTTTGGGTAACTACTCTACGCTAACTAGTTGAAGAGACAAACAGGATAGCACAGAAAGAGGAACCAAACGAATACAAAAGAAGTCCAAACAGTAACAGACCAAGAGGTCCTTGTAAGTCTGTTTGGGTAACTATTCTACTCTATTAGTGGTAGAGAAAGGATAGCACAGAAGAAGGGTCCTTCCATCCCCCACCCCCTATCCCTCCAGGCAAGGCTCACCTGAAAAAGGAAATGGTACCATGTTGTACAGAAAAAACAACATGGAGTGTGAGAGGAAACTAAGAAAGACAGGAGGACTACTTCGACCACATACAATCTACATGCCAGCACGGACAGTACGGAGTGAACGTGTTCGTTATTCAGACATGAACAATGACAACCGGGAATTAGTGTCTACATACTTGTCAAGACAGGTTTTCAATGAGTGAACAGTACCTGAGTTAACGACGCTTGATGGAACACAATTCAACATATTTATGACACGATTGAAATAAAATGTTTGGCTTCATTTGTTTAAAATCGCTTACCTATTATTTGCTATTGTTTCTTGTAATATTAGACATGTTGAATCTTAGGAAGAATTCCGGTCTGATATTTGTGAAAGCCTTAAAAGTTTAGTAAAGCAATATCAGATCCCCTCTTATCCTGCGTTTGGAGAGGGAGAATAGATTTCGGTCTTTAAGGCGTTCCTTGTAGGGTTTATTGCGAAGCCTTCGAGTAATTTTCGTTACTCTACTTCGTATTTTTTTTTTTTTATAATCTCTCAATATTCCTTTTATAACAGGATGACAAAAACTGTACATTGTATTCAAAATGAAGACGTACAAGTGAGTTGTACAAGGTGAGATTTTTTTTTTTCAGATTGGAAGGTGAAAACTATTAATTTATTGGCAATTTCAATGACTTCGGGCAATGTTTGCCCGAAGTTATCTTTCTCAGGATCCAAACTTTTGATGGGGGATTACTTTTTATAATTTTCCTGCGGATTGCTGTTTTCAATATTTGATACGTGGCATTTATCAAAATTAAAGTTATAAGCCACGTTTCACACCATTCAATGAGAGTGTATGCATCATTTTGTAAAATTTGACGCTGGTTTGGTGTCAGTCTTGTTAGCAATTTTAGTGTCTGTGAATTTTGACAGTTTACTTCTGATTCCTTCGTCTATGTTATTCATATATATTATGAAGAGGATCTGCCCTAAGATTGAACATTGAGAAACGCCACTGCTTACATTAATCCAATTTGAAGAATTAGAGTTTCTGGTGACCCCAAACTACAATATATATTGTACTGTCAAAAAACAAGAAAGAAGAAAAAACGAAAAAAAAAACAATAAGGAAGAGGAAAGAAAAGAAGGTATAATAAATAAAAAGAAAGAAGAAATGGAGAAGATGAATGAAGTATGGAGAATAACAAACGATCATACTACACGGGAAAGGGAAGATAATTGGCACTTGATATCGAGGAAACCGAGGAAACACAAACAAGGACACAGGACCCAAGCACTCCACAACAGGAAGACGGCCATACAACCTGGGAAGGCAGCCTGGGTCAAGGAGGGATTAACGGTAATGATAGCACGGGCAAGGCAGAGAAAGGATTTGAAAGGGAAAGTAGGCCAGGAGGCGTGAGGCACCAAGAAGGACAAGTCAGCCTACGCCCACTTAACGCTCCGCCTCCAAACTGCCCCTACCCTCTGACTGGCTTCTGTATCAAGCACCACGCCTGTGGGCGGATCACATGCATAGATGAGCAATGTGAATAGTAGATACGTAAAATGTTATGAAAATTACGATAGTTTTTTGAGGGAAACAGGCAGTCCCAAACGACTGTATATTATAGCGTGTAACAGTGGAATAATTCAGTAGCGGAGAGTACTAGAGAGTGGCAGACACAGACCCAGAGGTTCCACAGGGCCTGACCAGAGAGGGGTCGAGATGGACGGAATAACTTGAAAGTAAGTGCAGTTTGAAAGCGTATTAATGCAGTCTATAAATCAATGATCTTATTAAAGGAGGAGCAGGATGTTTAACTGATGTTTTATGTTTGTCATGACAGGTGTGTATGATGTACGAAGATTTACTCAGTCATGGAATGTTTATAGTAAGTGATGTGTTGCTGATATCATGTGTTTTTCTAACTGAACATTAATGGCGCCGACTGAATATTTGTTGTGTTTGAGCATTTGATATTGTCTGTGTTTTGCACGATGACTGCGCTGATCAGTGAATATGTTGAAGAAATATAAGGTAACACTTAATAACTTTGAATGATTTGAAGATGAATGCGAGTGAGAAATTTTGAGTTGTAAGAAATGTAAATAGTAGTTATTAATCAAAATATGAAAATGTTTGTGAGTTTCCCAGTAGCCTTTATAAACCAATTCTTTGCAACATCTCGGACCACGACACGTTAATTACTACTCGCTGTTTGCGGTCTGTCAACCAATCCTCTATCCTCGCAGCGAGGTCACCTGATATGCCGTGAGCTTTTACTTCATGTAGGAGACGCTTATGAGGAACTTTATCAAATGCTTTTTGAAAATCAAAATAAACTATATCTAGTGGCCTGGTATTATCACACATATTATGTAAGTCGTGAAAAAAGTCCAGTAAATTCGTTAAACATGAACGTTTACTACTAAATCCATGTTGAGCGTCCTTTATGATACGGTTACTTTCCAGGAATTCTACTGTTCTATCCCGTACCATTGATTCCACAAGTTTATCCACTACAAGTAACGGTGTCACACAATTAATAATAATGTGTATTGTATTTATAATGCTTCGCCTAGTTAGCAATACATGTACATGTACATGTATGTACACATACATAATGTAGATAATGTAATGTATAATGTAGTGTAGATAATGGGTGTTGGTGGATAAAGGTTGGGCGGACATGATCACGCCACCCTACGTCACAGACAGGAGGATGGAAGGAGGACGAGGAGGAAGAGGAGAAAGAGAAAGAGAAAGAGAAAGAAAAAGAGCAAGGGCAAGACTAGGAGGTGTAGGTGGTGGTGGTGGTGGAGGTGGTGGTGGTGGTGGTGGTGGTGGTGGTCGTGGAGGAATATACAGAGGAATATACAAAGAAGACGAGACAGCAACAGACCCTGTGGTTCTTACTTGGTTGTTTGGTTAACAATTCTACGCTATTAGTGGGAGAGACAGGATACCACAGAAGAACTCTCTTCCCCATCCCTCCTGCAGAACTTGGGAGGAAAAGGGAAATTATAACATTTGTATAGAAAAAAAAACAAAAAAAAACAAAAAAACATGTAATTTGAGAGGAAAGTAAGAAAGAGATGATGTCTACTTCTATCACATCTAGTCTACATACGGTCCTATTTTTATTAGTGATATCTGATGAGGCGTTTCCTCTTCCTTAAACATGCCTGCGTGGGATACATGTTTACTAGATGACTATAGTGATGGGTTAGTTGCCCAGCAAGGACTCGATTCCTTATACCATTATTGTGGCGGGGTCAGCAGTAAGTCGCCGAGGAACCTGGCCATCACCAAGGTCTCTTTGATGTGATTCATTTTCTTTGTTGTGAATTAGTTGTTTTTCTTCCTCAGTGATATATACTCTCACCAGATGACAGATGTAATCGCACCGAAAGACTAAATATCCGCGGTAAGATTTTTATGAGGAGGTGAACAGTGACAACCGGGGATTTGACATCAGATATTTATCAAGGCGATTTTTAAATGTTGCTATCGTATTCGAGCTGACTGCGTTTGAGGGCAATTCTTTCCAAATAAAAAAAAAAAAAATATATATATATATATATATATATATATATATATATATATATATATATATATATATATATATATATATATATATATATATATATATATATATATATATATATATATATATATATATATATATATATATATATATATATATATATATATATATATATATATATATATATATATATAAATGAGAGAGGTGAGGTCGAGGCGAGTAGATGAGGGAGTGGAGAGGATGGTAGGGGACGAGATGAGGGGACTAGGTGAAGTAAATGTAGATGAATTGTATAAATATTTCGTAGATAAAGTTCATACAGGTCAGTTAGCAAATATCCCGTATAGAACAATAAGATCACAAAAAAATGACCCTAAATGGATGACTGCTAGGTTAAAGCATTATATAGGGCGTAAGAGAAGTATATATAGGAGATTAAGGGCAGGTGAAGAAGTTTTAAGGACACAATATAATGAATTAGTTAGAACAGTCAGGAAGTTAACGAGGAAAGCTAAGGACAATTATGAATCCAAGGTAGCCAGCCAGGCGAAGACGGACCCCAAGGGATTTTATCAGGTATACAGGACGAAGAATAAGGATACTGTAGGTCCATTAAACGCAGCAGATGGGGAGCTGGTTAGTTCTGGGGAGGAGATTAGTAAACTTCTGAATGATTATTTTTTAACTGTCTTCACCCAGGAAAACATGCAGGATATGCCAGATAGTGAACAGGTGTTTAGAGCAGATGAGAATGAGAAGCTGACAGATATTTCCATAACTGGGGAGATAGTGGAACAGGAGATAGATAGGCTAAAAAAGTTCAAGTCACCAGGACCTGATGAAATATACCCCAGAGTACTTAAGGAATGTAAAGAGATTATTAGTGAGCCGTTAGTTTCTGTCTTTAGGAAATCACTGGAGTCGGGTGAGGTACCGGTAATGTGGAGGCAGGCTAATGTAGTACCCATCTTTAAGAAAGGAGATAAAACTTTAGCGTCTAATTATAGACCTGTCAGCTTAACTTCAGTTGTAGGTAAAATGTTAGAGTCAATAATAGCGAGGAACATTAGGGAACATTTAGACAAACATAACTTGATAAATCAGTCACAGCATGGCTTCACGAAGGGAAAGTCTTGCCTGACAAACTTGTTAAGTTTTTATAGTAAGGTGTACGAGGCAGTAGATAATGGTGATAGTTATGATATCTTATATCTGGACTTTAGTAAAGCATTTGACAAGGTACCCCATCAAAGGCTCCTGAGAAAGGTTAGGGCACACGGGATAGATGGGAAGGTGTTAGGCTGGATAGGGTCATGGCTTAGTGACAGGCGACAGAGAGTGGTAATAAACGGCTCGAAATCCGAGTGGGGTCATGTAATTAGTGGGGTGCCACAGGGATCAGTATTAGGGCCATTATTATTTCTAATTTATATCAATGACTTGGATAGTGGAATCCACCATACTCACACCCATCTCCCCCTCCCTCTCTCCTCCGCCCCTATATATATATATATATATATATATATATATATATATATATATATATATATATATATATATATATATATATATATATATATATATATATATATATATATATATATATATATATATATATATATATATATATATTAAATTTGAAAAGTTCATCATGATGTACACTTTTCAGGGGATTAAAGGAACTCTAAAGGTTTTGGGTTTTATATATATATATATATATATATATATATATATATATATATATATATATATATATATATATATATATATATATATATATATATATATATATATATATATATATATATATATATACTATAGTATATATGTATAGTATTTAGTATAGTATTCTATACTATACTAGGCAGGTCCAGTGAAAGGTATCACACTAAATGTATTGGTTCATCCAGACGAGTTAGCAGCACAAGCATGAAGGAGGGTGGATCTCACAGGTGTTCGCTTCTTACCAAGAAGCGGTGACATCCAGAACCAACAGCAACTACGATATCTGTGTGGTCTCTGGAGCCTTTGTTGTTGTTGTTGTTTTGTTGTGTAAGACGTTATAGGGAACATCCTGTGTCCTCGCAGTAACTACTCGAAAAGGGAGGTATCTAACTAGGAGTGGTGAGAGTTGTTTTTGTTTTTGTTGTTGTTGTTATCAGAACCACAAACGGAGGAAGGCGGAGGTGTTGTATTACTGAACAACAATAAAGAAAGAAGAATAGATGAGTCAGGCCACCTTGGCGGAGATACTAAAAAGTTATTTTCATGTTTTGTGCCGTGAATACTTTTTATGGCTAGACTGAAGTGGTACTTATTATTTTCTAAGTATATCCTTGCTGTTGTATTTAGGTTTGTACCGCTGAATGTTGGCAAGCTTTACATTTATTATTTTTGCTTCTTTTTATTTTCTTATTTGATCTTGTTATATATGTAATGGTGTTTGTTCGTTTTATTTTGTTGCAGCTGTTGTGCATATTTAACATTCTCAGCGTTTGAAGTGTGTTCTGTTTTCAGTGTTGTTTTCCATGTATCCATGTGTTCTTGCTTGGAGGAATTTGACACGTTTTATTTATGACATTTCGTGTTTTTGTTCAGTATTTATTCTTTCCTCTTTTGTTCATGTGTATGTTGTTAACTCATGCAGTAAAGGATTTCTGGTGGTTCTGTTTATGATGCTTCATTTTTAGCTCTTTTTAGAATAGTGAAGCTGCATCACTTTTTTATGTGGATGTTTTGATATTTTCAGGAAAGGATGGCAGGTGGTGCCGCGGTGAACACTCCCAACACATGCAGGAGGAAAGTGAGTACCTGCTTCATTACATCATGTGCCCCACTATTTTGGAACTCACTGTAAATTTTTTTTTTTATTCATGTCAACGGATACCTGTCACTGTTGCCTGCCTTTCTCCTGTCAGCTTCCCACGAATCTATTAAGGAAAGAAAGGATGTGCTTCCATGGTATCGTGTCAGTACTATTATCCATGGAAGGATTAGTTTAATTTTTTTTTCCAAAGCGTTGTTTTGTCTCTCATTTTTCTGCCTCCCTATGGTATATATATATATATATTATGAAAGAAGAAAGAATGTAAATTTAGTGTATAATGTTCATTGCTACATCTTACAGGGAAAAAAGTCCTTTGAGGATTAACAAAGATTCTTTTCAAAACTATAATTTTTGTATTCCAGTATTCGTGTGCTTATTTTAGTGTATGCATAGAGAAAAGGATATTTTCTATAATGATGTCATCTTTTTGGTATAAATATTTATTTAGAGATTCAGTTGAAACCTAACAATTAGCCGTTATTATTGCGTTCGTTCATATATATATATATATATATATATATATATATATATATATATATATATATATATATATATATATATATATATATATATATATATTGTATGTACGAATATATGAGTGAAGAAAGGAAAGATGCAATTACAATAAAATCCACAATATTCACTTGAATATTCACTTGAAGACTTTTTTAGGTAACAAATATCAGATCTTCAAATTTATATGTCTATTTATCCTTTACTGTATTTTACCGTTATGTAGATTAATACTCTTTTGCACGTTATGATAAAGTGTCCTTGGAAACTATTACTGTAACACATTTCATTTAGTGTGAATTTGGTTTCCACGTAAAAAAAAAAAAACTCTCCTTCTATGGAGAAAAGATATTTATATTTTCTTTGTTCAATTGGTATTGATATTATTTTTAACTCTGATTTCCCGGGAAGCGCCACCACCATGATATTTGTGACCTAACCTAAGGTAACTTTTTAGCGTCATAACCTTTGTTGCAGCTTTATTCAAGTAAAATCAAAGAGAGGAAAGCTTGTATAGTTCTGTGAAGTGTTCTTATTTGTCTCTGTGTGTGTTGATTGTCGCCTTGAAAAGTCAAGGTGACGTGGGCCTTGATGACTAGAGCCGGCCCACACTATTTGTCTCCCTTTTTTTAGAGGCTCGTCGTTGTAGATTTCTGAAAATATTAGTTTTCCTAACGTTTTTATTTTCCTTGTCAGCGAATGAAAGATAATTCATGATTTTCTTAATCATTTAGTAACGTATTTAATATCTTTGGAGGGATCATTCCCGTAGCGGAGCGAGGGGGCTCTATTTTTGTTACCGCACATCTGTACACCCCACCGCTCCCGCCTGGCCCTGGAGGGCACAACGATGATTTGGCCAGGAGCACCTTTTGATGTCCATCGTATATAAAAGTTTCGATTTCATTTTCGGAAACACTTCTTGGTAACTTCTGATGGCGTATCTTTGTTATTTTATTTAATTTCTTCGTCAGACTCACCTTTTTGTTATATTTTGCATATTTCGATTTATCGGCATGTGGGCGAAGGTTTCTGCCTCGCAACTCGCACAACTATCGCCTCATCACTACAGATCGAGCTCGAGCGCACAAAATGCGCCAATTATTTGCCATATATATATATATATATATATATATATATATATATATATATATATATATATATATATATATATATATATATATATATATATATATATATATATATATATATATATATATATATATATATACATATATGTATATATATATATATATATATATATATATATATATATATATATATATATATATATATATATATATATATATATATATATATATATATATATATATATACATATATGTATATATATATATATATATATATATATATATATATATATATATATATATATATATATATATATATATATATATATATATATATATATATATATATATATATATATATATATATATATATATATATATATCCTCAGGCATTGCATGTTATATATATATATATATATATATATATATATATATATATATATATATATATATATATATATATATATATATATATATATATATATATATATATATATATATATATATATATATATATAGAGGTGGAGTCTGATGGAGTGAGGTCTATACACCTACTCCACAACATGCAATGCCTGAGGATGCCTTCCGTGAGGGTGAAACGTTGGAAGCAATAAAGTGATGAAAAAAAAAACTCTGAATGTTTATCCTTTTCACCTCTAATATTTATATATACATATATATATATATATATATATATATATATATATATATATATATATATATATATATATATATATATATATATATATATATATATATATATATATATATATATATATATATATATATATATATATATATATATATATATATATTTACCACCCAATTAAATCCTCACAACGCCAACCAATCACTGTCCATCATCCACCACGCCAGCCAATCACAGGCGCCACTCCAAGCAGCCGTGGGGCGCTAACTCCAATCTCCTTTTGTGTTGCTTGGTGGGGCCCAATTCCTGCTAAACATAACCCTGCCGCACCTGCTGCCGAAAAAGAGACACTGTGTAACTCTATGGCATGACCGGGACTCAGACGGTGACAGCAGTTAGTGGAGAGAAACAGACAGTGGCGACAATCAGTCCAGAGAAACACGCAAATTCATCAAAGCGAGAAGCAATGAAAAAACCAAGCCAGACAAGCGCAACAAGGCACCCAGGAAGGTTGGATGCTGCGCCTTCATCCACGCCTTCCTGCGGCTGTTCACACGCAAGAAGCGTGGGCAAGAAAAGCCTGCTATGATACACACTTCCCTGGAAGAGTCTCTGCCTGTGCTGACTCATCTCGGAGAGTCTGCGGTGCACCAGACTGTTATGGAAGAACATGTTATGGAAGAACATCTTAAGGAAGAACATCTTATGGAAGAACATCTTGAAGAAAAACATCTTAAAGAAGAACATCTTAAGGAAGAACCTGTTATGGAAGAACATCTTAAGGAAGAAACTGTTATGGAAGAACATATTAAGGAAAAACATTTTAAGGAAGAACATTTTAAGGAAGAACACGTTATGGAAAAAATTATAGTGCAAGAATCTACTGCTAGAGAAGAAACTATTGTGAAGGAACCTGTTATGCAAGAACCTGGTGTAGAACATCTCATGAAAGAACATGAGGTCAAAGAACATCTACTCGAAAAACAAGAGGTCGAAAAACATCTGATGGAAGAACAAAACGTCAAAGATCATATGATGGAAGAACAAAAGGTCGAAGGACATGTGATGAAAGAACAAAAGGTCAAAGAGCCTCTGATGGAAGAACAAGAGGTCATAGAGTATCTGATGGAAGAACAAGAGGTCAAAGAACATCTGATGGAGGAGCAGGAGATCGAAGAGCATTTGATGGAAGAGGCTGTGCTGGAAGAGCCTGTGAAGGAACAGCCTGTGCGGGACAAGAGCATGGCGGCCCAGCCTGCAGTGGAAGAGCCTGACGACAGCGACTCTGATTTCGACGACGATGTCGCTGACGACTCAGGCTCCAAGCAGTCGTCTTGGGAAGAGTGTCCGCGGCTTGCATGTCAGGGCAAGGCCTCCCTAGGCAAGGCCGAGAACAACAGCATGATGGCTACCGCCCCGCCCTCCGCCGCGCCCTCCACCACACACGAGCTGCTGCTGTGGCCGCAAGGCGCCGCCCGCACCTTCCATAGCTCCGCTGTCGTCGACCCTCCCGCTACGTTGGTCATGGGCACCAACAAACACGAGACGGACCACCTCCTGACGCAGGCCACGGATCGCGTCGTCGTCTTCCACATGGATGACCTGCCCTCAGCCCACGTGTACCTGCAGCTGGAGCCCAAGGCTGTCAAGACCTGGGCTCAGGAAGTGGATGAGGCGGAGGAGAAAGGCCTGGACGTGTTCGCCCCGCAGACAAACTGCCTTCCCTACAGTGTGATACTTCACTGCGAGACAGGCGCCTCAGAAGAAAATCAGGCTGCTGCAGCTGCAGCCATTGAGATCAAGATGAGTGCCACTCAGAAGGGCAGAGCCCGCCGCAGGGCCTTAGCTGAAGCTCTTAAACCTTCAGCAGAAAGCGAGGCTGCCGCGAAGCCCGAGGAAACTCGCGTGTCAGCAGAAAATAAGGCTACTGCAGCTGTAGCCACTGAGATCAAGTTGAGCACCTCCCAGATGCAAAGGACCCGCCGCAAGGCCTTAGCTGAAGCTCTTAAAGCTTCAGCAGAAGGCGAGGCTGCTGCGAAGCTCGAAGAAACTCGCGCAGCAGCAGAAAATGAGGCATCAGCTGCGAGGATGAAGAGTGTTGCTCGGCTGCCGTGTGCCGAGAAAACCTCGCGCGCTGATTGCACCGAGGAGACTCGCACACCCGACAGGACACCCATTTGGCCCTCGCCCTCAGCGCGGGCGTCTGGGAGCGACGGGGATCCCTTGGTGACTAAAGCTACTGCTGCCCCGGCGACTTGTGGCGGGACGAGCGCTACGAGGCGGCGAAGGGCCCGCCGCAAGGCATTAGCCGCCAGGACTAAAAGCGAGGACTGGCTCGTCGCGGGCACCCACTAACAGCCGGTATCCGATAGGACGCCCGTCTGGCCCTCGCCCTCCGTGCGGGTGTTTGGGACCCACGGGCATCCCTTCGTAACCACGTGGGAGGAGGCTGCGTACGGCGCCTTTCCCGCCCGCCGGCATTATTGAGGCCCGTGTCCACGAGGGCGGAGCTAGAAATGAACTTTTGATTGACACTGTTGAGAGAGAGAGAGAGAGAGAGAGAGAGAGAGAGAGAGAGAGAGAGAGAGAGAGAGGAAAGAGAGAGAGAGAGAGAGAGAGAGAGAGAGAGAGAGAGAGAGAGAGAGAGAGAGAGAGAGAGAGAGAGAGAGAGAGAGAGAGAGAGATCCGCTGCTGCAGGGCTGCCGCCTTCTTGTGGAGAGCATGTATGACGTGCAGGTGGCACCCCCAACAATGGGTGAGGCCGAGGGGTGCGGCACTGTGACATCAGTGCCTGAGGACGTGGCTGACGCTCTCGCGGAGCTGAAGAAGCTGTTGTATCCAGACACTGAATAGGACGCAGCTCGCGAAAAACAAGGGAGGCCGCAGGAAGCGTGGCAAAGGCAACAAGAGTGGCAAGAGTAACAAGAGTGATAAAGGTGATAAAGGCGGTAACAATGGAAAAGATGCCAACAATGACAACAACAATAAGAAACAACAACAACAACAACAACAACAACAACAACAACAACAACAACAACAACAACAATGACAACAACAACAACAACAACAACAACAATGACAACAACAACAACAACAACAACAATGACAACAACAACAAGAATGACAACAACAAAAACAAGACTGACAAGAACAACAAAAATGACAAAAACAAGAATGACAAGAACAACAAGAAAAACAAAAACAAAAAAAGTATAAAATACCCAAAACAGAAAACAAGAGTAAAATGAAAACCAAAGAAAATACAAAATACCAAAAAAGAAAACAAAAGAAAACAAAACAGAAGAAAACAAAAGAAAACCAAAGGAAGAAAAGTGTCAATAAGTAAAGAGAAGAAAGAATGCTAAACATGAAAAAAGACAAGAATAATAAAAAAATAAAATAAAATAAAATAAAATAAGATAAATAATCTAAAAGTAAAAATAAATAAGGAAAAAGTCAAACAAAAAGAGACAAGTACAAAGTAAAAACCAAAGAAAAAATAAAACAAATTTAAAAATAACAATATAAAAAATAAAGGAAAATAAAAAAAAAATCGAATAAAAAAAGAATAAAATAAAAAAAACTAAGAAAAATATAAATAAAAAAATAAAAAATATATTAAAAAATAAAAAGATAAAAAAAATAAAAACTTAAAAAGAAAAAAAAATACATGTCAACAGGTAAAGAAACAGAAAAAAAGCAAGAATCAGATAAAAAAGATACGAAACATGAAAAACAAAAAAAAAAGAAAGAAACAAAAATGTATGTCAATGAATAAAAAAAAAAGTAAAAATACAAATATCAAAAACAAAACAAAACGAAACAAAAAAAATAAATAAATAAAAACAAGAAGTGGCCCAAAATGAAGGAGTTGAAACTCTAAGTAGCAGGAGACCAAGTGAACACCGCGAAGCACCGGAACGTTTACAAACACGGGACTCGGAGGAGGATTAGTCAAGTTCAAAATGTACATAAGAGCACAAATAAAATAAAATAAAAAAGTTAGCGTTTTGCATACAGTTTGGTTGAGTGATAGAATGAGAAAGGAAGACTGATCAAGTTTCACTTTGGTGGATCACCTGTAATGAGTGTACGTATGTGTGTGTGTGTGTGTGTGTCAGTTGTCACCAAGCACATCACGGTGATGTTTGTGTTGTCAGCTCTGGTTTGCATTGCAGAACTGACAAGTCACTCCTTGGCGTTGTGTGTCAAAGATTGAGTGCACTCTTGTCAATTCATTGCGTAAACTAAAAGTCCCAGTCACACTTAAGTTTTCCCTGTAATGCTTGTCTTGTAAATCATTTCATTGTTGTCTTAGTGATTCTCAAGGTAAATACACTCAAAATGTCAAATATTTTTTTGATTATCCCTACGATGTTCGCATTTTTTTCTTTTTCTACACACTTGAGGTAGATCAAGGGCAAAACACACTTGAGATAGATCAAGGGAAAAACACACTTGAGGTTGATCAAGGGCAAAACACACTTGAGGTTGATCAGGGGCAAAACACACTTGATGAAGATCAAGGGCAAAACCTGACGGTGGAAAGAAATATCCACTAATTGTCTGCATAGACCTCCTCTTCACACAATCACACTTATCCTAGCCATCGTTTTCCTAAGTGTCGATTCTTGTTGTTACACCAAGAGTCTCACCGAGAGAGAATGTAAAGAAAGGTGTGAGTTTTGTGTTAAAGAGGGGAAACACATCAAGGTGACTATATCATCTACTGTTAATGACACACACACACACACACACACACACACACACACACACACACACACACACACACACACACACACACACCAGAGTTGGAAAAAACCCGGTTTATTTTTAAATCCACTTGGTTTTTGGGGGATTTTTGGGGTTTTGTTGTCTTTTGGGGGCTTATTTATTTGTTTGTTTATTCCTCATATTTATATGTAAATCAGCTTAGGAAAGCAATTAAAAAGTAACTTAAGTAATTTAAAGTGGAACAGAAAGTATGAACAGTTTCTTTTGATGAGGAAAGGCACCGGCCAAGAGGAAGAATATATATATATATATATATATATATATATATATATATATATATATATATATATATATATATATATATATATATATATATATATATATATATATATATATATATATATATATATATATATATATATATATATATATATATATATATATATATATATATATATATATATATATATATATATATATATAAAGAAAAAAAAAGGTCCCCGAACAGAGTCAAAAGCGGTAATCAAAAATTAAAGGATAAGTGTCTTGAAACCTCCCTCTTGAAAAAGTTCGTCATAGGATGGAGGAAATACAGAAGCAGGAAGGGAGTTCCAGAGTTTACCAGAGAAAGGGATGAATGATTGAGAATACTCTTGCATTAGAGAGACAGACAGAATAGGTATGAGTGAAAGAAGAAGGTGTTGTGCAGCGAGGCCGCTGGAAGAGGGGAGGCAAGCAGTTAGCAAGATCAGAGAAGCAGTTAGCATGAAATATAGCGGTAGAAGATAGGTAGAGATGCAACATTGCGGCGATGAGAGAGAGGCTGAAGACAGTCAGTTAGAGGAGAGGAGTCGATGAGACGAAAAGCTTTTGATTCCACTCTGTCTAGAAGAGCGGTATGAGTAGAAGCCCTCCCAGGCATGAGAAGCATACTCCATACATGGACAGATAAGGCCCCTGTACAGAATTAGCAGCTCTGGGGATGAGAAAAACTGATGGAGACGACTCAGAAAACCAAACTTCACAGAAGCTGTTTTAGCTAGAGAGATGAGATGTGAAGTTTCCAGTTCAGATTATAAGTAAAGGGCAGACCGAGGATGTTCAGTGTAGAAAAGGGAGACACTTGAGTGTCAATGAAGAAGAGGGGATAGTTGTATGGAAAGTTGTGTCGAGTTGATAGATGGAGGGAGGAATTGAGTTTTTGAGGCATTGAACATTACTAAGTTTAATCTGCCCCAATCAGAAACTTTAGAGAAATCAGAAGTCAGGCGGTGTCATCAGCGGTGTGTGTGTGTGTGTGTGTGTGTGTGTGTGTGTGTGTGTGTGTGTGTGTGCGCGCCACATACAATAAAACACCCATTCTAGAAGGTAATATCGAATACGATTTTATACATGCAAATGTTATTATTTCACTTATCAAGACGAATGCTTACTCCTGTCCAAGAATAAAGAAGAACAAAGGATAACTGACTGACTGACTTTACTGAGGCTTCCCAACAACAAGGTCATATCCAAGAATAATGAAAAGCAGAGTTGTCTTCCAGTGACTCTGCTATTCACAACTGCCGACTGATTGACTTTATTGAGGCTTCCCAACTTCTACTTTTTTTGTTTCTAGATTAGTCTTCGATGTTTTTCCTTGGTCTTTTTTTGTTTTTTTGTTCCTATTCTGACTTTCCCTTTTCTTAGTGTACTTTTCTATAAATCTTTTTCATAAGTATATGCAGCATTTCTTTCCATATAATTATTTTTTTGTGTTCAGATGTTTGTTCCTTTCATTCTTCATCTATTTTTCTTTTCCCTGCTCCCCTTCCTCCTCCTCATCCTTGTCTTCGGTTATCTATTTCTTCCATTTCTTTTTCTCTCTTGCAAGTCAACTGGGTTTTTTCCACCTCTTTCCTTTTTATTCAGTAGTAGTGAATGGATTGACAGTGAACGCGTTAAGATAACAGTGTGTGTGTGTGTGTGTGTGTGTGTGTGTGTGTGTGTAAAGACGGCTCCTACTTAATGAAGCAGTTTCCCTACCTGTATTTCTAACAAAAGTGCCAAAAGAAATGTTTCACGATCCACCGTATCGCGAAACATTTCTGCCCGCACCCCGACTACTTTCAAGAGGCTGTAGTTGAAATTACACGAGTTTTAAGAGTGTTTCTACGGTTCTAGTGATAGACTGGTGAGGTCTCTACAGCATCAACGGGAGAAGCAGTCTTGAAAACCCAGGTAATTATCTCTGTGGCCTTTGAAAATAGTCTGGTGAGAAAGCAAAGCTTTTCAGAATACAGGCACATAACGAGTACACCTTGCTTCATGAAAAACAAGTGCATTTATGATACCTGAGACTACCTTCCTACATTCCCCCAGTGACTGTAATGTATTTTTTTTTTTTTTTATCTCGCAGCATTAGCCTGTCTCTCATTGGTGAAAACACCCACACTACATGCATTACGTTATTTCATTAGTCTCAAGTCGCTATTTCAAATCTTATACATATAAGCCTCAATAAATACGAAAGTTGTTGTGTTGGCCTGCTTCACGTCTGCCAATCAGAGCGTTCTATTTTTCCGTTTTGTTTTGTACTCTTCGTAAAGCTCACGTACCCTTCATTTGTCCTTACTTCTTGCCTCACAGTGTATTGGTAAGTGTCTTCTACTGCTAATATAACCGTGATTCTATTATTTTGTATCATTACAAGTAGTATTGCGAGAGTGGCTCTGTTCTTAGTGACAATTACCTCACCACAGTCTCCACCAATCAGCACCAAGTATTCAAGTCACGTGATGCTCTCTCCTTGCCGCCTCCTCAGCCATTCGCCCTGCGCCCGCTGACGTGACAAGTCTCCGGTTGTGTTACGGCGGTGAAGCGGTGTTGCGTTTATCCTTGGCGAGCATGTTGTGGTGGACTGCGATGTGGAGGGAGAGGTGGATGTGAGTATGGCCTAGTGGTGGATAGGGAGGAGTGGATAGTGGAAGAGAGATGTGGAGAGTAGGATGGTGGAAGGGAGAGGTGGAGATGGCTATGGCGGACGTGACTGGGTTGAGGTGGTGGTTGTGGTGGTGTTTGGTATGGTTGGAATGGTTGTAGGGGGTGTTGGTAGTGATGGTGAACGTGACTGGCTTGTGGTAAAGGTGGTTGTGGTTGTTGGGGATGGTGGTGGTTGTGTAACAGTGGTGGGGGTAGCGGACGTAACGGTGTTGTGGTTGTTGAGAGGTTGGGGTGGTGATGTGGTGGTGGTGCTAGTTGGGAGTGGTGGTGTGGTGGTGGTGATGCTACGGTTGTCAGGGTTTATAGGAAGATGGTCGAGTGTGTGTGTGTGTGTGTGTGTGTGTGTGTGTGTACTCCTGTAATCAGCAAACTGTAGTCACTCGTTCGCTTGTTTCACCTGCCTGCTTCAGGCCTTCCTTCTCTCCCCTCTCCTCCCTCCCCGCTCCCTTCCTAGTCTGCCTGCCACCCTCTCCCCGCTCTTCCTCGCCTGCTCTCCCCTGCTTCTTGTGTCCCAGGTGAGTGTTACCTTATTTTGAGTCAGTATATAATGTTTTTTTTATTTGAGAATGAAGCTCCACACGTAATGAAAGGTAGTAATCTGTGGTTTTGAATACAATTATTGGACTATTTATGTAAACTTGCAATAGAACATTAATTGTATTAGGAAATGTGTGTATATTTAAACAATTTCATCTATACAATGACCTGTGTGTGTAAGTTGGGAAGCTGAGCAGATAAGTACGAGTACACCACCTATCTATCTGCCCGTCTTTCAGTCAGTCAGTCTGTTGATGGGGGACTGGTGGAGAGACAAATCTGTGTCTGTCTGTCCGTCTTTCAATTAATCACTCAGTCGGTCAGTCAGTCTGTTGATGGAGGACTGGTGGAGAGAGCAATCTGTGTCTATCTGTTTGTCCGTCTTTCAGTCACTCAGTCAGTGTCAGTCAGTCAGTCAGTCAGTCAGTCTGTCTGTTGATGGAGGACTGATGGCGAGACCAATGTGTGCCTGTCTGTCTACGTGATGCTTTCCTCCGCTGTTTCATTACGTAGACAAAATACAGGAACAGGAATATTGGTTTTATTTATTAATAGACTGGTGTGGTGGTAGTGGTGGTAGTGGTGGCGGCGGCGGCGGCGGCGGCATCAGTAGTATTCAGGCGTCACATCTGTTACGTAATAGGGAATGAAGGCAATACGTATGCGATGGCAGCTTTTTTTTTTTTTTATGTAGGAAGGATACTGGCCAAGGGCAACAAAAATCTAATAAAAAAAAAAAATGCCCGCTGAAATGCCAGTCTCTTAAAAGGGTCAAAGCAGTGGTCAAAAATTGGTGGATAAGCGTCTTGAAACCTCCCTCTTGAAGGAATTCAAGTCATAGGAAGGTGGAAATACAGAAGCAGGCAAGGAGTTCCAGAGTTTACCAGAGAAAGCGATGAATGATTGAGAATACTGGTTAACTCTTGCGTTAGAGAGGTGGACAGAATAGGAGTGAGAGAAAGAAGAAAGTCTTGTGCAGCGAGGCCGCGGGAGGAGGGGAGGCATGCAGTTAGCAAGATCAGAAGAGCAGTTGGCATGAAAATAGCGGTAGAAGACAGCTAGATATGCAAGATTGCGGCGGTGAGAGAGGGGCTGAAGACAGTCAGTTAGAGAAGAGGAGTTGATGAGACGAAAAGCTTTTGATTCCACCCTGTCTAGAACAGCAGTATGAGTGGAACCCCCCCAGACATGTGAAGCATACTCCATACATGGACGGATAAGGCCCTTGTACAGAGTTAGCAGCTGGGGGGGGTGAGAAAAACTGGCGGAGACGTCTCAGAACACCTAACTTCATAGAAGCTGTTTTAGCTAGAGATGAGATGTGAAGTTTCCAGTTCAGATTATAAGTAAAGGACAGACCGAGGATGTTCAGTGTAGAAGAGGGGGATAGTTGAGTGTCATTGAAGAAGAGGGGATAGTTGTCTGGAAGATTGTGTCGAGTTGAAAGATGGAGGAATTGAGTTTTTGAGGCATTGAACAATACCAAGTTTGCTCTGCCCCAATCAGAAATTTTAGAAAGATCAGAAGTCAGGCGTTCTGTGGCTTCCCTGCGTGATATGTTTACCTCCTGAAGGGTTGGACGTCTATGAAAAGACGTGGAAAAGTGCAGGGTGGTATCATCAGCATAGGAGTGGATAGGACAAGAAGTTTGGTTTAGAAGATCATTAATGAATAATAAGAAGAGAGTGGGTGACAGGACAGAACCCTGAGGAACACCACTGTTAATAGATTTAGGAGAAGAACAGTAACCGTCTACCACAGCAGCAATAGAACGGTCAGAAAGGAAACTTGAGATGAAGTTACAGAGAGAAGGATAGAAACCGTAGGAGGGTAGTTTGGAAATCAAAGCTTTGTCCCAGACTCTATCAAAGGCTTTTGATATGTCCAAGGCAACAGCAAAAGTTTCACCAAAGTCTCTAAAAGAGGATGACCAAGACTCAGTAAGGAAAGCCAGAAGATCACCAGTAGAGCGGCCTTGACGGAACCCTTACTGGCGATCAGATAGAAGGTTATGAAGTGATAGATGTTTAAGAATCTTCCTGTTGAGGATAGATTCAAAAACTTTAGATAAGCAGGAAATTAAAGCAATAGGACGGTAGTTTGAGGGATTAGAGCGGTTACCCTTTTTAGGAACAGGTTGAATGTAGGCAAACTTCCAGCAAGAAGGAAAGGTAGATGTTGACAGACAGAGCTGAAAGAGTTTGACTAGGCAAGGTGCAAGCACGGAGGCACAGTTCCGGAGAACAATAGGAGGGACCCCATCAGGTCCATAAGCCTTCCGAGGGTTTAGGCCAGCGAAGGCATGGAAAACATCATTACGAAGAATTTTAATACGTGGCATGAAGTAGTCAGAGGGTGGAGGAGAGGGAGGAAGAAGCCCAGAATCGTCCAAGGTAGAGTTTTTAGCAAAGGTTTGAGCAAAGAGTTCAGCTTTAGAAATAGATGTGATAGCAGTGGTGCCATCTGGTTGAAGTAGAGGAGGGAAAGAGGAAGAAGCAAAGTTATTGGAGATATTTTTGGCTAGATGCCAGAAATGACGAGGGGAGTTAGATCTTGAAAGGTTTTGACATTTTCTGTTAATGAAGGAGTTTTTGGCTAGTTGGAGAACAGACGTGGCATGGTTCCGGGCAGAAATAAAAAGTGCACGAGATTCTGGTGAAGGAAGGCTTAAGTACCTTTTGTGGGCCACATCTCTATCATGTATAGCACGAGAACAAGCTGTGTTAAACCAAGGTTTAGAAGGTTTAGGACGAGAAAAAGAGTGAGGAATGTACGCCTCCATGCCAGACACTATCACCTCTGTTATGCGCTCAGCACACAAAGACGGGTCTCTGACACGGAAGCAGTAGTCATTCCAAGGAAAATCAGCAAAATACCTCCTCAGGTCCCCCCAACTAGCAGAGGCAAAACGCCAGAGGCACCTTCGCTTAGGGGGATCCTGAGGAGGGATTGGAGTGATAGGACAAGATAAAGATATGAGATTGTGATCAGAGGAGCCCAACGGAGAAGAAAGGGTGACAGCATAAGCAGAAGGATTAGAGGTCAGGAAAAGGTCAAGAATGTTGGGCGTATCTCCAAGACGGTCAGGAATACGAGTAGGGTGTTGCACCAATTGCTCTAGGTCATGGAGGATAGCAAAGTTGTAGGCTAGTTCACCAGGATGGTCAGTGAAGGGAGAGGAAAGCCAAAGCTGGTGGGTGAACATTGAAGTCTCCAAGAATGGAGATCTCTGCAAAAGGGAAGAGGGTCAGAATGTGCTCCACTTTGGAAGTTAAGTAGTCAAAGAATTTCTTATAGTCAGAGGAGTTAGGAGAGAGGTATACAGCACAGATAAATTTAGTATGAGAATGACTCTGTAGTCGTAGCCAGATGGTGGAAAACTCGGAAGATTCAAGAGCGTGGGCACGAGAGCAGGTTAAGTCATTGCGCACATAAACGCAGCATCCAGCTTTGGATCGAAAATGAGGATAGAGAAAGTAGGAGGGAACAGAAAAGGGGCTACTGTCAGTTGCCTCAGACACCTGAGTTTCAGTGAGGAAAAGAAGATGAGGTTTAGAAGAGGAGAGGTGGTGTTCTACAGATTGAAAATTAGATCTTAGACCGCGAATGTTGCAGAAGTTAATGAAGAAAAAGTTGAGGGGGGTGTCAAGACACTTAGGGTCGTCGACGGAAAGGCAGTCCGACCTGGGGACATTTATGGTCCCCTCCCCAGATGGGGACTCCGAGGCTGGTGTAGGAGTCGCCATGATTTTAAAATTTTTTGAGTGAAGGGTGTGTGTGTTATTAGGTGCTTGTAGTTTTGTGTGGAGGAAGAGAGTTGTCTTTAGAGGGCAGGCTGTGACTGCCCCCTTGTGTTGTGAGACACAAAGGGAAACGTTCAGTGAGGTCACAGCTTGAAGGTAACAACTGGTGATGAAAGGTGGTGGTTGGTGGTGGTGGCAGGTGCTCTCTCTCTCTCTCTCTCTCTCTCTCTCTCTCTCTCTCTCTCTCTCTCTCTCTCTCTCTCTCTCTCTCTCTCTCTCTCTCTCTCTCTCTCTCTCTCTCTCTCTCGGGAATTAGCCAGCTATCCTCTCAGCCTCATCCCTCACTTACTGCTTCCCTCCCTCCCTCAACCATTCAGCCTGACTCACTCCATTGCTTCCTCAAGTCTCTCTCTCATCCCTCATTCATCCTTTTATCCTTATCCTTCCATCATCCACTCTTCCGCTCCTTCCTCACTCCTGTCCCTCTGATATTCACTCACCCGCAGCCTGTTCCCCTACTCGGCTGTTTGTCACGCCAGCAGCAGCAGCAACATTTGTGATTCAAAGGTAGCGTGATATGAGTAGGCTTGAAAGAAAGTTTGAATCAAGTCCATATATACAATTTACACCAACAAGAGTTCACTCGTTACGGGGTAGTGTAGTAACGTGGTGGTGATTGGTCTCTGATTACTGGAGAGATTAACAATACGTCACTGTTTTGTGTCAGTGAAACAGCGACATTACTTCACTTAATTTTATAATTTGTTCAGAGTCTGTGCACACACTAACGCTGTGGCCCTCCGTCGGCCGGCAGGGCTCGGAGGACGCGGCCACTTTCAGCGAGCGTCACTCCTTCTCTACTCTCTCTGCCTCTGTAGGTGCTGCCGGCTAACATACAGAGGACGTACAGTAGACATAACATCAACATTTGCATCAGAACCACGTGGTCAGGATGGCGCCTGCTGTTGTGTTAGTTGGCGATATTTGTTCAGACGAACAGGGAAGTGTCCTGTACTAAATAAACAAAGGACAACTTCCGTGATGTTTAACAGTCTGTTCCTACCTGTCCTTACCTACCTATGGGTACAAGCCCTCTCTCATCTACTTTCACCGCCATTCCTCCCTCATCCCTTCCCATACAGTTCTCTCCCCCTTCCCCTTCCCCCTCCTCACTCTCTCTCTCTCTCTCTCTCTCTCTCTCTCTCTCTCTCTCTCTCTCTCTCTCTCTCTCTCTCTCTCTCTCTCTCTCTCTCTCTCTCTCTCTCTCTCTCTCTGCAGACGAGTGGAGTTGTGTTGTTCAATCAGTTTTTCTAATGTGTGTGAAGTGGTTGGCGTGGGTGGCAGGGACGTGGAGGGCGTCACGCTGGTAGTGTAGAAAAGAAAGCAAGAGAAAAGTGATGCGGTGCTGGTGTTTAATACCTGAGTGAAGTACTGGCGTCGTAAAGAGCATTTCTGGCCATTGTGGTTTCTGAGAGTTTAAACAGTGTGCTTTTGTAATGGCTCGTTTATCATATATTATATTTTCTCGTGGAAGAAAATTGTGTTTATATATATATATATATATATATATATATATATATATATATATATATATATATATATATATATATATATATATATATATATATATATATATATACATAAAATATATAAAAAATTCTTTCAGTACAAAAGAAAAAATGCTTGAGAAAAGAAAAAACGAATCACGAATGTATATATATATATATATATATATATATATATACTCGTATATATATATATATATATATATATATATATATATATATATATATATATATATATATATATATATATATATATATATATATATATATATATATATATATATATATATATATATATATATATATATATATAATAATTAAGTAAACAATTTTCCTCCACGTCAAGTCGACATCAAAACTTGCTCCATTCACTCCGTTCATTGCCAAACTGAGACCATGTACCCGACACATTAACAAAAACAAAAAAAAAAGGAAAATAAATTATATATTTCGCTGCTGAGAGAGAGAGAGAGAGAGAGAGAGAGAGAGAGAGAGAGAGAGAGAGAGAGAGAGAGAGAATGGTGGCCAGTCTAAGGCGAAAGAGAAACCAAGGTAAACAAAACAAAGGAAAGTGAGAGAGAAAACAAAAGAAAAATACAGATGAAAAGAAAATCTGCTGTAAAAAAGCACCGCAGAAACAAAAATGAATGAGAAAGTGTAATGAAACGATGTGATAATTGTGTGTTTTGTGAGCCAGCAATTGATTATGCTGCACCCCCCCCTCCTCTACCACTACCACTACTACCACTACTACTACTACCACTGCAAGTGTTGGAGCAAGAGGTGACAGAAACGAAGAAGCGCAAACACCTGGAGATATCTGAGCCTGTTTAGGAAGTTACAAATAGAATATGAAGCAAAACTCAGACTCGCTGAGAGAACTTTGAGAGGACTGTGAAGAGCAACTCAAGAACAACAGGCCCGAAGTGGAGGACCTGTACGAGGCCAAGGTGAGAGAGAGTGAGAGGGGAGTGGATAGGTGACGGATTTGAACGGAAGAAAGATAAGGGTGGAGAGAATTGAAGGTTGTAATTTCTAGGGACACTGGGAGAGAGAGAGAGAGAGAGAGAGAGAGAGAGAGAGAGAGAGAGAGAGAGAGAGAGAGAGTAGGTGACGGATTTGGTCGTTAGAAAGACTAGGGTGGAGAGAATAAAAAAAAAAATGAGAGTAAAGTCAGTAAATATTTAACACGTTAGTCGCCACGCGTACCATCGCCGTTACATTTCAGACTATTCAAGGTTGCCGTGTGTACCACTGGCTGAACATTCATCACTTTTCTTCCCATTTTTTTCTAACAATAAATTCCACTAAATAATGGGCAAAAATGAAACGCAGATCTTTTAAACAAATGTTGATTATTAATTATCATTATTTTTAATGTGAGGCAAAAATAATGATGGTAAAATAATGAAAGAGTATCTTTTGTGAAGTGACATTGTAACTGGTCAAAATACAAAGGTGGAACTCTAAATTGTAATAATAAAACTTGTCTCAGTCACGGCTCAACATATAGATGTAGTATCCTTAACAACTGTCATCTATATATTCTTTTATTATAAAGAAAATCTGTGATTGCAAAACAACATAACATTTTTACCTACTCTTATTGAAATCGATACTACTCATATCTTGTACAAAGGAGAAACTTTTCCTGTAACAAATGAAAGCCTGTGTCCTGTTTGCTGCTGCACAAAGAAAAGGCTTTATCCTTGAACATTCATATAAACAGCTTCTTCATTCCTTGTGTAATGAAAACAGTGACTCAAGAAATGATTGTAGCAATTTTTTTTTTTTTTTTTTTATGTAGGAGGGACACTGGCCAAGGGCAACAAAAATGTAAAAAAAAATGCCCAATAAAATGTTAGTCTCATAAAAGGGTCAAAGCAGTAGTCAAAAATTGATGAATAAATGTCTTGAAAACCTCCCTCTTGAAGGAATTCAAGTCATAGGAAGGTGGAAAATACAGAAGCAGGCAGGGAGTTCCAGAGTTTACCAGAGAAAGGGATGAATGAATGAGAATACTGGTTAACTCTTGCGTTAGAGAGGTGGACAGAATAGGGATGAGAGAAAGAAGAAAGTCTTGTGCAGCGAGGCCGTGGGAGGAGGGGAGGCATGTAGTTAGCAAGATCAGAAGAGCAGTTAGCATGAAAATAGTGGTAGAAGACAGTTAGAGATGCAACATCGCGGCGGTGAGAGAGAGGGTGAAGGCAGTCAGTTAGAGGAGAGGAGTTGATGAAACGAAAAGCTTTTGATTCCACCCTGTCAAGAAGAGCAGTATGAGTGGAACCCCCCCAGATATGTGAAGCATACTCCATACATGGACAGATAAGGCCCATGTACAGAGTTAGCATCTGGGGGGGGGGGGTGAGAAAAAACTGGCGGAGACGTCTCAGAACGCCTAACTTCATAGATGTTTTAGATAGAGATAAGATGTGAAGTTTCCAGTTTCAGATTATAAGTAAAGGACAGACCAAGGATGTTCAGTGTAGAAGAGGAGGACAGTTGAGTGTCATTGAAGAAGAGGGGATAGTTGTCTGGAAGGTTGTGTCAAGTTTGATAGATGTAGGAATTGAGTTTTTGAGGCATTGAACAGTACCAAGTTTGCTCTGCCCCAATCAGAAATTTTAGAAAAATCATAAGTCAAGTGTTCTGTGGCTTCCCTGCGTGAAATGTTTACCTCCTGAAGGGTTTGGACGTCTATGAAAAGACGTCGAAAAGTGCAGGGTGGTATCATCAGCGTAGGAGTGGATAGGACAAGAAATTTGGTTTAGAAGATCATTAATGAATAATAAGAAGAGAGTGAGTAACAGGACAGAACCCTGAGGAACACCACTGTTAATAGATTTAGGAGAAGAACAGTGACCGTCTACCACGGCAGCAACAGAACGGTCAGAAAGGAAACTTGAGATAAAGTTACAGAGAAGGATAGAAGCCGTTAGGGAGAGTAGTTTGGAAATCAAAGCTTTGTGCCAGGACTCTATCAAAAGCTTTTGATATGTCCAAGGCAACAGCAAAAGTTTCACCAAAATCTCTAAAAGAGGATGGCCAAGACTCCGTAAAGAAAGCCAGATCACCAGTAAACCGGCCTTGACGGAACCCATACTGGCGATCAGATAGAAGGTTGTGAAGTGATAGATTTTAAGAATCTTCCTGTTGAGGATAGATTGGAAAACTTTAGATAGGCAGGAAATTAAAGCAATAGGACGGTAGTTTCAGGGATTTGAACGGTCACCCTTTTTAGGAACAGGCTGAATGTAGGCAAACTTCCAGCAAGAAGGAAAGGTAGATGTTGACAGACAGAGCTGAAAGAGTTTGACTAGGCAAGGTGCAAGCACGGAGGCACAGTTTCGGAGAATAGGAGGGACCCCATCAGGTCCATAAGCCTTTCGAGGGTTTAGGCCAGCAAGGGCATGGAAAAAAAATCATTACGAAGAATTTTAACAGGTGGCATGAAGTAGTCAGAGGCTATAGGAGAGGGAGGAACAAGCTCAGAATCGTCCAAGGTAGAGTTTTTGGCAAGGGTTTGAGCGAAGAGTTCAGCTTTAGAAGTAGATGTGATAGCAGTGGTGCTATCTGGTTGAAATAAAGGAGGGAAAGAAGAAGAAGCAAAGTTATTGGAGATATTTTTGGCTAGATGCCAGAAGTCACGAGGGGAGTTAGATCTTGAAAGGTTTTGACACTTTCTGTTAATGAAGGAGTTTTTTGGCTAGTTGGAGAACAGACTTGGCATGGTTCCGGGCAGAAATATAAAGTGCATGAGATTCTGGTGATGGAAGGATTAAGTACCTTTTGTGGGCCACCTCTCTATCATGTATAGCACGAGAACAAGCTGTGTTAAACCAAGGTTTAGAAGGTTTAGGACGAGAAAAAGAATGAGGAATGTAGGCCTCCATGCCAGACACTAGTGAAGGTCACTATTGATGAATAGAGTGCTTTCTTTCAAAACATTGGAGGTATACATATATCTTGCCATCACACTGATTACATACACTCTTCACTCTCCTACCTTCTCAAGCTGCGCTTGCCCGCCCTTCATTCACACTAAAGATTTAACAGCGCCCTCTGCATCTTTTTCTTACTCTTCTAGAATGACCCTGCAGTCCAACAAGAAAATGGTGTTCTCTTACCTCTCAGAGAGACAGAGAGAGAGAGAGAGAGAGAGAGAGAGAGAGAGAGAGAGAGAGAGAGAGAGAGAGAGAGAGAGAGAGAGAGAGAGAGAGAGAGAGAGAGAGAGAGAGAGAGAGAGAGAGAGACTGACTGCCATTGTTTATTGTGTGTGCTGGAGATCCTATGGTGGGAGAAATAACTGGAGATGCAAGGAATTCCTTCATTAATTCTGTGTTCTTTGCATGATACTTAGTAAAGAGAAGGAAGGAATTGACTGTTACTGTTCCCAAAAGAGGTGCAAATGTTACCTGGTCATGTAACTTGCCAGTTTTACACAGTGGCCAATAGTAGGCTGACGTCATTCCTTAAAATTAGCCAAGTTCACTACATGCCCTCACAACACTCACAAAAATAATCACTGCAAACAATCATAAATAAAAAAAAAAATTTATCTGATTTAAATAAGTCACTTTATATATATATATACGAGTATATATATATATATATATATATATATATATATATATATATATATATATATATATATATATATATATATATATATATATATATATATATATATATATATATATATATATATATATATATATAAGGAAAAAAAATTACAACCCTGTTAGAATGTTGAGAGAGAGAGAGAGAGAGAGAGAGAGAGAGAGAGAGAGAGAGAGAGAGAGAGAGAGAGACAGAATATTTTGGGTTTGTCTGTCGCTTTTTTTTTCTTCAGAAAAATTTGTTTGATCTACTACTACTACTAACATATCTACTACCACCACCACCACCATCACCACCACTACCACTACTACCAATACCACCATCACCACCACCACCACCACCACCACCATCACCACCACCACCACTACTACTACTACTACTACTACTACTACTACTACTACTACTACTACTACTTCTACTACTTCCACCACCACCAACACCGCCACTGCTACTACTGCTACTACTACTACTACTAACACCACCACCACCACCACCACCACCACTACTACTACTACTACTACTACTACTACTACTACTACTACTACTACTACTACTACTACTACTACTACTACTTCTACTACTTCCACCACCACCACCACCACCACCAACACCGCCACTGCTACTACTGCTACTACTACTACTACTAACACCACCACCACCACCACCACCACCACTACTACTACCACCACCACCAGTACTACTACTACTACTACTACTACTACTACTACTACTATTGCAGGTGACCCATGAACTACCCCTAAGAATTGTGATGAAGAACCAGAAGTGGGCTGTAGGTGACGAGATAACTACCCCAGGTCATCCCGGAAGTGGCGAGGTGACCCCATACAACTCCAAAAGGTCGTGGAGGACGCCAGGCATAGCCACGTGGTCGCCTACACTCAGCCATCCACCTCACCTGCCCCAGACTGCCACCCGGACATCATCCAATCACAAGAACCCAGATAAGCCCTTCCGGGTTCCTTGGTTGTGGTTAGCTAGCCAGTTTATTTAGGAGTCGCTTGCTGTAGATAGGAACCCTCATAAGTCTGTTGCATTTTTTTTTTTTTTGGGGTGTAACGCTGTGCTCTACGTGAGTGATAGTGTTTATCTTTATTACTTGCTTTTTTTTTTCCTGAAGACCAGTTCTGTGGTTATCTTGGAGGTTAACGGAGAAGAATACTTCACACCTGTGTTTGTAGTTTTTTTTTTTTTTTATTGGTCACTTTTTTGTTGTGATTGTTATTTATTTATTTATTTTTATTGAAATATGTGAGTGTGAATGCAGTACAATATATACAGATGTGCATTCCAGAGTGAAAGGAAGGCGTGCACAGAGTAAAGTGCACAGGATGCAATGCCTTTTTTTTTTTTTTATCACCAGATCTTGATTGATTTAAGGAAATGAAAACTTTGGTGTGAGTACCTTACAAAGACACTTGACAATACTGATGTCACCTCACCTCGTGCTTTCACCTTAACACCTACAAACATTGGCTAGACACAAGGTCATATAAATAATTTATTCCCATTCATTCTCATCTTTACAAATTACAGTCTTTACACATCAAATCACCTTTATTCATACACTTTAGGGGGGTTGAAGGATCGCTAATCCCATGTTAAATTCCCTATATTCAATTCGTATTTCCTCCCTCATTTATTGACCAATTCATTTAAAAAGTATTTTGATCAGGAGAACAATAGAAGAACAATGTCTATCGTTTTTTTTTTTTTTTGTACGATAAGATTTTTTTTTTTCGATGAAAAGTGAAAATAAAAACTGTCTTTCAAATATTTACTTTCAAATATTTGTCAGAAATCAAAATCAACTCCAAGCCAAAATTAAGATAGCAGACTTTGTTCGCCTCTTATAGTTCAATAAGCCGCAATAGCCCATATATGTGTAACAGCAATAACAACGGAGATAATTTTTATATGCCAAAATCCGCCATTTTAAGATATGTCAAAGTTTAAGGTGTGACTATAATTCACCTATTGCAGCTAAGGACTTGAAATTCACATGATATATACATCACAATATGTTGAAAAAGCAGACATAGATTAATTTAGTTACTCCGATTGGTTTTGTACATAGACCTAAAGGGATTCATGATTTCACCCTTAATTACCGGGGGGGGAGTGGGGAAGGCGGGTGAAAACAATTTTTGTTATATTTCGACTTATTTTTAAATAAAAACCAGTGTTTAACTGTTTAAAAATAAATAAAATATTAATGCAAAAGATATCTAATGCGGACACATTAACTATTTGCTAGATTTACGGAAAAATAATTATTTAATTTTTCGTATAAAAATTTGAAAAAATAGTTAGACGTAAAATTTCGTGCTCTCTAATGTTGTACGCAGCAAAAGAACCGTAGATATTCATAGGAGACTGAAGAAGAACGGGTATGTCAGAAAAAAAAAAAAAACTCATACATGTCTCGCGGCGGGCGAAACCGTGGAATTTCTTAACAGAAGACCTCGTTACATAAGGGGATTTTTTTTTAATCAAAATGTTAGTTACATATATCAAAAGTGGAAAAAAAAAAATGTAGAAAATCATAAAAGAAAAAACTTGAATTTTTTCATGTCCGGATCGTTCAACCCCCCTTGATGCAAAAAATGTTTGCTCGCCTGGCGTTGTTAACACACACGACACACTCTTCTTCCCTTGAGAAAAGATAGTAGCCTCACGAGTGTCTTACTGTTTCATTGCAGAGCCTCTCCTCTTGATGACGACGTGTACACTGTCAGCTACACTTTGCAGCGTCTCAGACTTAAATTTTTCCCAATATCTTTGTATCTCAATTTCAGATAAATTGTTCTCTTTCCAAGGGTTGAGGAGAACATGGTCGTGCTTCAAGTGAAGCCAATACAGCCACTCCCTGACAAGTCTTCCACACTGGTGAGTGTTGTTCAAGCATGTCTTAGTATTGCTAATTCCTTATTTCCCAGAATATGTACCACTATGTTATGGAAATGCCTTACCAACACAAATAACGTCAAGCAAAAATAAACTCTAAACTAACTAAGTGATGAAAAACGTAGCATCATCCGCTGCACAAAACAATATAGCAGTGAAGTGACACTGCTAGGACTTGAAGCAACACCCGCCTGCCTCACTGACACCTGCCGTGGTGCCAGGGGACGCCCAGGCCTGTGCTGCCTCCACGCTGAGAGAGGGAGAAAGAGAAGAGCATCAGAGAGGAATGACCGTGGCAGAAAGGATGGTGTGTTAGGTGACTGGTTCAGACAGTGACAGTGGACAGAAGAAATGCTGGAGAAAGATTAGACCACAGGTGGTTCATGTTGTAGTTGTTCAAGGTTTGGCAGAAAACTTTTTTTCTAGACAGACAGTGGCAGCAGACACAAAAGAGAGGATGGTGTGGTGGACAAGAGGATGCAGGGAGACGGCAGACAGAATGGAAGCTACAGATGAAAGAAGAGCAGGTTAAGCCATGACAGCAGACAGACACACAGACAGACAGATTGGATCAGAAAGTATTATTATTTAGTGAGGTAATGGGGACCTGTACAACCCTTCACAGTGCTGACTACTTGATAGCAGAGGTGGTTCATGTTGGTTCAGTATTTCAGGATTTGGTTTGAGGCTGTTACGTGAAAAGAACAGTCTGAGGAACGACAAGTTGTATTGTCACTTGTAAACAAAGTGGCACAGTGTTATTATAACATTTAGAGCCAAAGCTGTACCAGCTGCCTCAGTGTGCCATGTCCATTATATACTGACAGTCACCTTTGTCATAGGAGAGGGAGGAACAAACCTTGAATCGTCCAAGGTAGAGTTTTTAGCAAAGGTTTGAGCGAAGAGTTCAGCTTTAGAGATAGATGTGATAGCAGTGGTGCCATCTGGTTGAAATAAAGGAGGGAAAGAAGATGAAGCAAAGTTACAATAGATGTTTTTGGGTAAGTGCCAGAAATCACGAGGGGAGTTAGATCTTGAAAGGTTTTGACACTTTCTGTAATGAAGGAGTTTTTGGATAGTTGGAGTTGGCATGGTTCCGGGCAGAAATGTAAAGTGCATGAGATTCTGGTGATGGAAGGCTTAAGCACCTTTGGTGGGCCACCTCTCTATCATGTATAGCACAAGAACAAGCTGTGTTAAACCAAGTTTTGGAAGGTTTAGGTCAAGAAAAATAGTGAGGAATGTACGCCTCCATGCCAGACTATCACCTCTTATGCACCTCTTATGCACTCGGCACACAGAGACGGTCTCTGTCACGGAAGCAGTAGTCATTCCAAGGAAAATCAGCAAAATACCTCCTCAAGTTCCCTCAACTAGCAGAGGCAAAACGCCAGAGGCACCTTCGCTTAGGGGATCCTGAGGAGGGATTGGAGCGATAGGACAAGATACAGATACTAGACATGGTCGGAGAGCCCAACAGAGAAGAGAGGGTAACAGCATAAGCAGAAGGATTAGAGGTCAGGAAAAGGTCAACAATGTTGGGCCTATCTCCAAGACGGTCAGGAATACGAGTAGGGTGTTGCACCAATTGCTCTAGGTCGTGGAGAATGGCAAAGTTGAAGGCTAGTTCACCAGGATGGTCAGTGAAGGGAGAGGAAAGCCAAAGCTGGTGGTGAACATTGAAGTCTCCAAGAATGGAGATCCCTGCAAAAGGGAAGAGAGTCAGAATGTGAACCACTTTGGAAGTTAAGTAGTCAAAGAATTTCTCATAGTCAGAGGAGTTAGGAGAGAGGTATACAGCAGATAAATTTAGTATGAGAGTGACTCTGTTGTCGTAGCCAGATGGTGAAAAACTCGGAAGATTCAAGAGCGTGGGCACGAAAGCAGGTTAAGTCATTGCGCACATAAACACAACATCCAGCTTTGGATCGAAAATGAGGATAGAGAAAGTAGGATGGAACAGAAAAGGGGCTACTGTCAGTTGCCTCTGACACCTGAGTTTCAGTGAGGAAAGGATGATGAAGCTTAATAGAGGAGAGGCAGTGTTCTCCAGATTGAACGCGAATGTTGCAGAAGTTTATGAAGAAAAACTGAGAGGGATGTCAAAACATTTAGGGTCGTTACCAGAAGAGCAGTCTGACCCGGGGACATTTGTGGTCCGCTCACCAGATGGGGACTCCGAGGCTGGTGTAGGAGTATGTGTGTAAGTAGGTGCTTGTAGTTTTGTGTGCAGGAAGAGAGATATCTCCATGATTATAAGGTTTGGTATGAGTGAAAACATCCTTTGGTTTCCACAGATATGTACACACTAGTAACAGTTTCCATCTGTAGCACCAGAAACTGTCTTCCTCACACGAATTGTTTCATTGCCGGGACTTGAAGGCTGATGAAGCAGAGCGGCGGAGGTCACGCCCCTAAAAAAGAAAGAAAGAAAATGAAAAAAAGAGATGAAAGGGAGAATGAGAAAAAAATGGCGAAACAAGAGGAAAATGGGAAAAAATAAAGGAAAAAATTACGAATAAAGACAAAAGGAAAAATGAGGAGAGAGGGAAAAAAGGGGAAAAATGGAGTAAAGAGGGGAGCACTTAGGGAAAACAAATCAAACAATAGGGCATTAGATTGTGATTAGGTGCAGCAGGGATGGATGACGATTAGAGAGAGAGAGAGAGAGAGAGAGAGAGAGAGAGGAAAACATATTATTACACACACACACACACTTTTCACAGGTAAATAAAAAAATAACCCTCTCTTTTACCTTATCTGTCACAATAACCCTTTTCTACCTCCTATCCCTTCCCTTCCATATGAAACCGAACCATTAAGAAATATCACTTGCTTCTCTTCTGTAACTTATAATGAAACACTCGAATTAATTCATAAGGAACTTAATTAGTGAAGAGATAAGATTAAAATGCATTATAGGAAAAAAAAGTGAAATATGAATGAGTGAGGAAAGATGAGAGAGAGAGAGAGAGAGAGAGAGAGAGAGAGAGAGAGAGAGAGAGAGAGAGAGGCTTAAAAGGTAATGGATTCTACAAGTGAAGAATGTAAGGTATTGGATCCGAAAGCATAAGGGATTGGACGCCCTGAGTGAAGCGGTTACAGGTGTCTATTGTTCCCGTGGTTTATATATTGAAACAGCTTGTTCGCCACCTTTCAATTTCATATACAGGGTGTAACGCGAGTTTCTGCAAATGCTGAAAGATGTGAAAGAACGTGTAATTCTAAGCAGAAAATGTTCTATACACATATGCATTTTAAGGCTTTGTTTACCCGCCAGAGGAGTTGAAAATGTACGGGACTCGCGGGCGTGCTCTGTGAAATGACGGATACGTGGTTGTGTTGTTGCAGCCTCGGAGGTGCCACTTGGTCAAATTACAAGTGGTTTAATATTATTTTTTGCAGGCTATGGAATGTTGCAGCATCTTATAACAAGACAAATGGTATTAAAAAACATGTAATTTACCAATAATCATTACATGACAACATTATTGCGGTGATTAAAAATACTCCTGTAAAATGCTACGTGGCATCATCAAAACTAGGGAGCAAGGGGGAGGGAGTCCGAGCGACCTTGAAAACAGCTGAGCGATGATGCCACGTAGCATTTTACAGGAGTACTTTTAATCACTGCAATAATGTTGTCATGTAATGCTTATCGGTAAATTACATGTTTTTAATATCATTTGTCTTATTACAAGATGCTGTAATATTCCACAGCCCGCAAAAAATAAGATTAAACCATTCGTAATTTGAGCAAGTGGCACCTCCGAGGCAATGCAACCGTCTGTACTTCACCTCAGCTACACGCAGAACACAGCAGTGTGTCCCATGCATTTACAGTTCTTCTGACGCACGCCGGCCACCACCAGGATCGGCGGGTCGGACGTGATGCGGAAGAAGGCGTGGGAACCGTAGTATTCATCCACCGTCCACCGCTCCCCGTCGCTGATAGAGCTGCTCCTCGTGTCACAGCTGAGGAAGAGAGAGGTGAGGGTTAAAAGGTCACTCCTACAGGAACACGAAGGAAGAACGAACACCAATCAATAGACATGGGCACTCGGAGGGATACAAAGGAAAAACAAGAAGTAAAAGATACGGACAAGGGGTTGAAATCGCTCACACATGAAGAACAAACAGTAATAGATAAGAGCACGGGGTTTAGATCACTCACAAATAAATACAAATGAAGAACAAACAGTATATCTAACTTGTATTTTGGTTCTTCCGAGGCTGTTTGTGATAAAGTACACTAGGCAATCTTGTAAAGTGGATGTGGGCTGTAAAATGCGAGGATGCAGGCCCGGTGAGAGGGAGGGAGGGGGCGAGGAAGGGAGGGAGAAAGGAGGGAAGGAAGGAACTTAGGAGAAAAGAAAGGAATAAATAAAAGCAAAGCCTTCCCCCCCAAAAAAAAATAATAAATAGATGAGTAAAATAAAAGCAAAACGGAGAATAAAAGAAGAAAGGAAGGTATGAACAAGAGCGGAAAGGAATAAACGGAAAAGAAAAGGGGAGAAATCAAATGAAAAAGGAAGGGAGGAGGGATAAAAAAAAGAAAACGAAATAACGGAAAGGTAGAAAACGAAGAAAGGAAATCAAATAAATACAAAAAGGAAGGAAGAAAGAAAGAGGAAGGAAAACGATACCATAAGTAATGAGAGAGTAAAACGAAAAGAGAGAGAGAGAGAGAGAGAGAGAGAGAGAGAGAGAGAGAGAGAGAGAGAGAGAGAGAGAGAGAGAGAGAGAGAGAGTCTAGAGAGAGAGAGAGAGAGAGAGAGAGAGACTAGATAAACAAGGTTCGAGAGTGGCGAGGATGGGAGAGGCTGGAGGGTGGTGAAGGAAGGGGACAGGGGAATGGATGAGCAGGGCAGGGCAGGTAAAGGAGGAGGGGCAGTGAAGGGAAGGAGGAATAATGATGGAAGAAAGGTAATTGAGGGAAGAGGGACGGTGGAGGAGCAGTGAAGGAAGGAGAACCAGGGGAAGTAGAGGCAGTGAAGGAAGGAGAGGGGCCGTGGAGGAAGAATAGGGACGTTGTTGTAACCCAACAAACAAGAAATGAAACATGTAACAAGAGACACGAATGAAACAAAAATGAAGAAATGAAAAGGGAAACGAGAAGTAGAAAGAATAAATGAGGGAAGAAGATGATAAACACGACAGAAGGTATCAAGAAGGTATCACCACCCTGGCAGGTAAGAGACGAGACGTGACGTCACCACCGAAGAGAACAACAAGATGCGGTGAGTCATCACAAGACTAACAGGGCCGGAGATTAGCACAAGATTACAAGAAGAGGTACCCAGGTGGCCATCACTGAATTAGTATACGAGAGAAGCAGAGGTCACCAGGAGTAGGTGACGTGGACAACACGGACAGCCGGCACGCCATAGGAACCGCCGTCCCTTTGTTCCTGATTAGAAGAAGTGATTACCAAAGCTACTCGAGAATGAACCTTATTGAAAGTTAAGGGAAAATAAACTGAATGATCGAAGTATGGGAAGATAACCTCGAAAATGATCCTTGTTGAAAGTCAAGGAAAATGAACCGTATGATCAAAGCATGAGAAAATAAATATAGTTACTGGAAAATCAACCTTATTGAAAGTTACAGAAAAATTAACTGAATGATCGAAGTACCGGAAAATCAATGTTATAGCAACGGAAGCCTTGTTGGGGCAAAAGGTCGCTCTAACAGCACGTGTATATTATGAGGTGTAGGAAACGAGAATAGACAGAAGCAGACAGAGAGACAAGCTAGACAGAGCTGTCAGACTAGAGAGGGTCAGGATGGGCAAGCCGCCTGTCACAGTACCAGTAAGTAGAGCCACGACTGGAGCGTGGGTGTATGAGTGACTGTGAATGTGTGACTGGAATGTGACTGGCAGGATTGTGACTATCTATCTATCTACCTGTCTATAACTGCAATGTGAAATACCGAAGCGTGAATGACATGAGTTTAAATGTACGACTGAATTTTGCATGACTAGAACGTGGAGAACATGAGCATGAATGACTGAAGAATGGATTTCCAACTGCAACAAGCCAAGCCAAGCCAAGCCAAGCAGGCCAAGCCAAGCCAAGCCGTGGAAGGAGAAACACTCTAAACTAACCACACACTTTTGATGAGTTATGGAACTTGAACTGGTGGTGGTGATGTGTGTGTGTGTGTGTGTGTGTGTTAGTTGTGTTGTTGTGTCGGTAGCTACCAGGGTCAGTCATCACGGTGCTGATAACGGTACAAGACAAATATTCCTTTGACTTTAGAACGTAGACATTGCCGGGAACGAGGCGCCGACCAGTGTGATGAGGCCATTCCCCGACACACTGACTGAGCCACGGATTCAGAAATACTCACCTCTCTCACCATGACTACGTATTTTCAAAGGCTACAAAGATGTGTGTGTGTGTGTGTGTGTGTGTGTGTGTGTGTGTGTAAATCTAGAATCATAAAATAAAGTACACATTATGAACCAAATATGTATATATTTCCACATCAAAATAAACCTAAGGAAGAAAAAAGAAAATTGAAACATTTTTCATGATCATTCACACACACACACACACACACACACACACACACACAAAAAAAAAAAAAAAACACTAACACTCCATCTCCCCACACAAAAGCACACACCTACCCAACAACCAGCAAAAAATTCGTTATGTCCTAAACTAAAACTAAAACTATGATTTCAAGCGCGAGATCGAGCCGCAGAGAGAGAGAGAGAGAGAGAAAGTCTGACACGCCTCCGCACAGGGGATGCTCCGAGGATCAGTAATTCCCATGTAGCATGAAGTAGTCAGAGGGTGGAGGAGAGGGAGGAACAAGCCCAGAATCGTCCAAGGCAGAGTTTTTAGCAAAGGTTTGAGCGAAGAGTTAGAAACAGCTTTAGAAATAGATGTGATAGCAGTGGTGCCATCTGGCTGAAATAAAGGAGGGAAAGATGAAGAAGCAAAGTCATTGGATATATTTTTTTGGCTAGATGCCAGAAATCACGAGGGGAGTTAGATCTTGAAAGGTTTTGACATTTTCTGTTAATGAATGAGTTTTTGGCAAGTTGGAGAACAGACTTGGCATGGTTCCGGGCAAAAATATAAAGTGCATGAGATTCTGGTGATGGAAGGCTTAAGTACCTTTTGTGGGCCACCTCTCTATCATGTATAGCACGAGAACAAGCTGTGTTAAACCAAGGTTTAGAAGGTTTAGGACGAGAAAAAGAGTGAGGAATGTATGCCTCCATGCCAGACACTATCACCTCTGTTATGCGCTCAGCACACAAAGACGGGTCTCTGACACGGAAGCAGTAGTCATTCCAAGGAAAATCAGCAAAATACCTCCTCAGGTCCCCCCAACTAGCAGAGGCAAAACGCCAGAGGCACCTTCGCTTAGGAGGATCCTGAGGAGGGATTGGAGTGATAGGACAAGATAAAGATATGAGATTGTGATCGGAGGAGCCCAACGGAGAAGAAAGGGTGACAGCATAAGCAGAAGGATTAGAGGTCAGGAAAAGGTCAAGAATGTTGGGCGTATCTCCAAGACGGTCAGGAATACGAGTAGGGTGTTGCACCAATTGCTCTAGGTCATGGAGGATAGCAAAGTTGTAGGCTAGTTCACCAGGATGGTCAGTGAAGGGAGAGGAAAGCCAAAGCTGGTGGTGAACATTGAAGTCTCCAAGAATGGAGATCTCTGCAAAAGGGAAGAGGGTCAGAATGTGCTCCACTTTGGAAGTTAAGTAGTCAAAGAATTTCTTATAGTCAGAGGAGTTAGGAGAGAGGTATACAGCACAGATAAATTTAGTATGAGAGTGACTCTGTAGTCGTAGCCAGATGGTGGAAAACTCGGAAGATTCAAGAGAGTTGGCACGAGAGCAGGTTAAGTCATTGCGCACATAAACGCAGCATCCAGCTTTGGATCGAAAATGAGGATAGAGAAAGTAGGAGGGAACAGAAAAGGGGCTACTGTCAGTTGCCTCAGACACCTGAGTTTCAGTGAGGAAAAGAAGATGAGGTTTAGAAGAGGAGAGGTGGTGTTCTACAGATTGAAAATTAGATCTTAAACCGCGAATGTTGCAGAAGTTAATGAAGAAAAAGTTGAGGGGGGTGTCAAGACACTTAGGGTCGTCGACAGAAAGGCAGTCCGACCTGGGGACATTTATGGTCCCCTCCCCAGATGGGGACTCCGAGGCTGGTGCAGGAGTCGCCATGATGATTTTAACATTTTGAGTGAAGGGTGTGTGTGTTATTAGGTGCATGTAGTTTTGTGTGAAGGAAGAGAGTTGTCTTTAGAGGGCAGGCTGTGACTGCCCCCTTGTGTTGTGAGACACAAAGGGAAACGTTCAGTGAGGTCACAGCTGGGTTTAATGATAAGTTCACAGCACCCCCTGAACAGTGCTTTAGACCTCACTGGGAGTAATTATCGTTTCGGCAGGTGTCTACTGCCTCCTCCATCCAAAATATAATTTAAACTTTAAATAAAAGAGCGTTTATGAAGGAATATAGGTCGGCATGGTCAATCTTGACAGGAATTTGGGTCAACCAAAAAAAAGGATGAATTGAAATCCCGCACGATCCTCCATTCAAAACTCGCGCCCTCTAGATCATCAGGCAAGAAGCAACAGTGTTCAATGTGATAGTGGTGAGCGGTGTAGCGTGGATGTGTGCGTCCGTCAATCTTTCGCAGCTACGCCTTTCCGTGAGGCGGCTGGAGCAGGAAATCGCCGAGCCGTGCTGCAGAGAGGTGAGTGCACTCCTGGCCAGGGTGAGGACGAGGCAGTGACGTGTGCAGTGTGCTGTGCTGTGGAATCATGGGATGCGGCGGGAGGGTCAGGCTGTCATGGCGGCAGCCTCTCGCGGTCTTGAGTACTGTATGACCAGGCCACAAAGTTTCATATCCCATATCGTAGTTTCCGGTGGTTGATATGCACGGGCGATACTACTACCATGACTGAAAATTAGGGAACTAAGATTGCCCGGTTAGCTTCTCTCTCTCTCTCTCTCTCTCTCTCTCTCTCTCTCTCTCTCTCTGGAAGCTTATTTGCGCTCACTTACCTGATGGACTGCGTTTGAATGAATGGCCACAGTGAGGGTGCAGTCACAGATAATAGTGATGATGAGCTGGGGCTCCACACAGTTCATGGAGGATAAAACACGTATTTATGGCCAGGCACCCCCACCACCCATGCTGGGGCGCCCTCCCTGTCGGCTGGGTTGTGGGCACGTGTGTGTGTGTGTGTGTGTGTGTGTGTGTGTGTGTGTGTTAGAGTTTCATTGAAGTACGAGTAAGTGTAGTGCATATATTCTGTTTGGTGCATTTTCAAATTATTTTTAGTAGTTTTAATAGGTGAATAATAAATAACTTGGATATACTATTAATGCTTTATTTATATTAGTAGTATAACAGCAGGTATTCTGAAATTTTAGCAAGTATGTGCTGCGTATAAAGCATGAAAAACAGTACAAGACACACTAGATGTGTAACACAGGGCAGAAAATAAAACCAAGGTGTTACTATGAAAGACAGCAGCATTCATAAGAGACATTTTTTTTCCCACACCTGCACAGACATTTGGCAACATCAAGGTGTTTATCAAACACTAATGCCTTACAAGACAGAACACATGGTTAGTTGCATTAAGAGATCACACAAAAGTCATCACTCTCCTATAGCATACATATATAATATACAGCAACACCAAGAGACATTGCAGTATTAAGAACATAAGAAATAAGGGAAGCTGCAAGAAGTGATCAGGCTTACACGTGGCAGTCCCTGTATGAAATGTACCTATTTCCACCTATCATCCTCATCCATAAACCTGTCTAATCTTCTCTTAAAGCTCCCTAATGTCTTAGCACTAACAACATGATTACTGAGTCTTTTCCACTCATTTACCACTCTATTTGGGAACCAATTTCTTCCTATCTCTTTCTTAAACCAAAATTTTTGAAGCTTGAACCCATTCTTTCTTGTTCTATCCTGGTTGCTGATCTTAAGAATTTTGCTTACATCCCCCTTGTTATAACTCTTATACCACTTAAAGACTTCTATCAGGTCCCCTCTTAACCCATGTCTCTCTAAAAGAATGTAAATTTAACAACTTTAATCTTGCATCGTAAGGAATACTCTTTGTCCCCTGTATCCTTTTAGTCATTCTCCTCTGTACTGATTCTAATAGACCTATATCTTTCCTGTAATGTGGGGACCAGAACTGCACAGTGTAGTCTAGATGAGGTCTGACCAGCGCCAAATATAACTTTAATTTAATAACTTCAGGCTTTCTACTTTTAACACTCCTAAAAATTAATCCAAATATTCTATTTTCCCTGTTTCTGGCCTCTGCATTGCTTTCCTAGACAGAATTCAGAGCTAACTATAACTCCTAAATATTTTTCGTACCCTGAACCTACCAGAGTTTCGTTCTTTATTGTGTACCTACTGTGTGGGTTTCCTCTACCTATGCTAAGTACTTTGTATTTGTTGATAAACTGCATTTGCCATCTGTCCATCCATTCATTCATCCTATCTAAATCTGCCTGCAAGTAGATGGCATCTGATTCTGACATAATTAATCTACCAGTCTTTGCCTTCAAATTTACTAAGATCACTACTAATTCCACTATCCAAGTCATTGATATATATTAAAAACAACAGTGGCCCTAATACTGATCCCTGTGGCATCCCACTAATTACATGACCTCACTCGGATTTAGAGCCATTTATTACAACACCTGTCGCTTAGCCATGACCTTATCCAGCCTAACACCTTCCCATCTATCCTGTGTGCCCTAACCTTTCTTAGGAGCCTCTGGTGGGGTACCTTGTCAAAAGCTTTACTAAAGTTCAGATATAAGATGTCGTAACTATCACCATTATCTACTACCTTGTACACTTTACTGTAAAACCTTAACAAGTTGGTCAGGCAAGACTTCTCCTTCGTGAAGCCGTGCTGTGACTGATTTATCATGTTATGTTTGTCTAAATGCTCCTTTATGTTCCTCGCTATTATTGACTCCAATATTTTACCCACAACTGACAGGTCTATAATTAGATGCTAAAGTTTTATCTCCTTTCTTAAAGATGGGTACTACATTAGCCTGCCTCCACATTACTGGTACCTCACCTGACTCAAGTGATTTCCTAAAGCCAGAGACTAATGGCTCACTAATAACCTCTGCATTCCTTAAGTACTCTGGCACATATTTCATCTGGTCCTGGTGTCTTGAACTTTTTAGCTTATCTATCTCCTGTTCCACTATCTCCTTAGTTATGAAAATATCTATCAGCTTCTCATTCTCATTTGCTTTAAACATCTGTTCACAATTTGGCATATCCTGCATGTTTTCCTGGGTGAAGACAGTTAAAAAAAATACTCATTCAGAATTTTAATTATCTCCTCCCCAGAACTAACCAGCACCCCATTTGCTGCCTCTAATGGACCTATAGTATCCTTATTCTTCGTCCTGTATACCTGATAAAATCTCCTGGGATCCGTCTTCACCTGGCTGGCTACACTTAATTCATAACTGCCCTTGGTAACCTCCTGACTTATAACTAATTCATTATATTGTGGCCTTAAAACTTCTTCACCTACCCTTAATCTCTTATATATACTTCTCTTCCATCCTATATAATGTTTGAACCTAGTAGTCATCCATTTAGGGTAATTTTTCTGTGATCTTATCACTCTATACGGGATGTTTGCTAACTGTCCTATATGCAGTTTGTCTACAAAATATTTATACAACTCATCTGCATTTTCTTCGCCTAATCCCCTCATTTTGGCCCCTTCCATCCTCTCTACTCCCTCATCTACTCACCTCGACCTCACCTCTCCCATTTCAGCATGACCTGACCCTCCAACATACATCTATCTCACCCTCTCTCTCTCTCCTCTGCCCCCTCTGGACACATCTTCCCTCCTCTCGTCCTACACCCTCACATCTCACCTCACCTCACTCATCCTGCCTTATCCCTCTCAACTCAGTCCCAGACCTGACCTCACCCTGCATCTATTGCCAGTCAACTCCTCTCCTAAAGTCAGGTATTTTAATAGTGTTTTTGCTTCTAAAAGTTGCTTCCCATTTTATTTTGTATCTAATTTCCCAATGGTCACTGTTACCTAGCTGTCTTCCAACCTCTATCTGCATGACTGCTTTCTCCCTGTTCGTATAATATTGTTCCCCCTTGTGGGTTCTATGACTACCTGTTTTAAAAAATTATCCTGAGTTACCTTAAGAAATTCCTCTACTTCCTTCTTACCCACCATCAGGCTCCAGTTGATATTCCTAAAATTAAAATCTCCTATCACACATACCAGACTGTACCTTCCTGCTCTATTTATTTCCTGCCACACTGAGGTGTTAATTTCCCTTGTACTGTTTGGTGGCCTGTACACTACTCCCAGTACTGCTGACTGTGATCCTTCCTTAATATCTACCCATATCGACTCTTTGAATGTTCATCAGGAGGTAACAGAGTCAACATAGCAAGGCTACACCACCTAACAGAGAACACAAAGACTTCCATATCAGAACAAATGACATAGCAACTCAATACTACATACAACAACAACAACAACAACATTAAAGTAAGGATATACAGTGGGCATATGGCAGCTAAAGATATAGTGTTAATAACATGTAGCTAACCAAAGAAAATTTCAGAGAAGAGAAGTATTTGTCACCACAAAGTAAACATGCAGAATTTAAGTAATTCTTGCATATGCTGTAACAAAGAGCACAAACCTGATGAAATGCTGCATTGCATGAGAAAAATAAGAGGACTGATATCAAATGCCATTGTAAGATATATCTAAAATTACATATATTGTGAGAAAGTACATTATGATAGATATCTTTATATATATATATATATATATATATATATATATATATATATATATATATATGAATAATGCATCATGATAAAGTGAAGAAAACATTATATGCAGGATAAAATACAGCATCCTGAGCTTGGACATGGGACATGCAGTGAGACAGTAGGACAAGAGCAGAGTAGTTTGCAAGAATACAGTGAAAATAAAAACAAAATCAATTAGAAAGAAATTTTGTGGGCATATCTGTGTGCTGTATGCAAATGAACTATTCAACTTTTCATATTTATTTCTTCCCATTTCTTACTTAAGGATATAAAATACTCCAAAAGATATAAAATACTCAAAGCTTTTGGTTAGTTGTTGAAACACATGCAAAGGCAACACAAACTTATGACTGGTAAAGAAAATACACTTTTTTTCCTCATTGGGAAGTGAAAAGGCCACGTGAAATCATAAATCTAATCTGCCTCACTGCTGCTGTCTAACTGATGGCTGGTATCTGACAAAATATCCTTGTCATTTGACATTCATGAGGCTCAAAAATCTTCTTCAGGCACAATCAGTTACATGGAAAAGATTATGAGGTAGAAGTAGTCTGATGCCATCACTGTATCTTCAAATTTAGAGTTAGGAACTGAAGTCAGTGGGGAATCCAAGTCTTAATCTTGTCAAGGAAGTGTGGTCTTGTCAAGGAAGTATGGTTCATCTAATTAATAACTAAGGTAAGGGAACTGAACAAAGACCAGTTGTGCCACAGCACCTGAAGTGCTGTCTTGTTACAGTGTGTGAATGGCACAGTTTCCATGGTGTTCTTGCATTCCTTGCAAATTTTACAAGATTTAGCAATAAACATCATCAAAATGAAGAGTAACTAAACTATTTCAATAATGAAAAGGATCTATGCACCTGATATACATGCCTATACTGCAATAAGGACAGCTTCTTGTGGCAGTAAGCCTACCATGGAATGTGTGTCTATTCTGTTCATTACTTGAAAATCCTACACATGTTGAATTTACCAGTTAGGAGCAAGTCTCATATTTTTAAGCTGATGATCATTGAAAATTAAACGTTCATCATTTAATTACATTACCCTGTATGTACTTTACTTTTCTCCTTCACAATAGTGTTACCGAGTCTCTTCAAAAGCTTCGGTGAATCATCCGAGAAATGGATCCATTTACCATTGACGGCAAACATGTCAAGATTCCAAGAGAAGAACATTGTATTCCCTCTTGGTCAGAGGAAGAAAAAAAAAGTGCAGTTACTTAAGTATCAATGTCTTAAGCCTAATGAACATGTCATCATTCTCACACTCTGCATAATATCAGTCTTTCCCAGATAAAAGGAATAACCTAAAAAATTTCCATTTCTCAGTTCTTTAATCACAAACAAAAATGCATGGCTTCCAAGTTTCAAACTTTTGTCATGTTCACTAGTATCCTTGCCTCCAATAATGGAATCAGAAACCTGGTAAAAATTAAACAAATCTTTGATGATACTCATTACATGAGATATATTGCCTTAAAGTAACTTCCTTTACAGGACTGCCAGAGTTTGTTGCTCCTGCTAACAAAATGTTTCTCAATGAGAAATGCAGTGCTTACTGTAATCCTTTTAGGACTGTGATAATATACTGCTACAGCAAGCTGCCTCCTCCTCTTCCTCCTCGTCCTCCACTGTCACACTAATCAAACCATATCATTGATGTCCAGTGAAAAATTACAACATCCTGGGAGGCAGGAAATCTGCTGCTCTTTGCATCAATTGCTGTGGTATTGTGCTGGTCTTCCTTCCAGATTGCTGGACTGTCATGGGTGGTGTGGATGGTGTCCCTGTAAATATGGAAATATGGAATATATTAGCATAACTTTGTGTCATTATTAGCATACTAGTATATGCATTTATTTTCTTGAGTAATGCTATTACCTCTGTTAGTAACAGAATAGATTAACAACTTTTCTCTTTCTATCTCACCTCTGTCATCTTACACTTTTCCCATACCCACAACAACTGTCCTCTTCAAGTAAGTGATTAACAGTAATTATAAACCTTATATACAGTCATTATTCCCACCACATCTTTTCCTTGCCAAAAACATCTTAAAATACTTGTTCACATTGCTCATCACATCAGTTAACACGCTTGACTCAGATGTGCCAGTTGTGTTTCCTTTCCTGCTGTAAGCCACTTTACCACAATTCAGTCTGTAAAAAGAAGCATTTTGGTAACTGGAAAGCAAGAATTGCACAAAATTAAGTTATACATATTGTGAAGTATTAGTATATAAAGAAATGTATGATTGTGTATGGACAAATGGTGAAAGAAGATAGGATTTGTTAGTAGTGGAGGCAGAAGTTGGTTTATTATATTCTATTTATTCATATTTATATTGATATTCATATTTATATTCATATTATTATTTATTTTTATTTATTTATGTATTTTTTTGAGAAAAAATAACCACATGATTTCTTCCCACCTCTGTTTTTAATTCAAGCTTGATCAAGTTAGATTAAAAGAGAGGAAGGAAGTGGTTCTCAAACAGAACGGTAGATGACGGGAGTAGGCTCTGTAATTAGGTTGTTTGTGCAGAGTCAGCAGAGAGCTTGAAAAGAAGATTAGACAGATTTATGGATGGGGATGATAGGTAGAAATAGGTAGATATGTTTCATACAGGGACTGCTATGTGTAGCCCTGACGGCTTCTTGCACATTCCCTTATTTTCTTATGTTCTTAGAAAATGGGTTAGATAATAGTGGGAATTATGAGATTGCTGAATGGTATCTGCTAGCAAATATGTATATACTGAAATGAAAGCTCATCATATAATGTAATATAGTACATACAGTATATAGGCTTCAATAAGGTTGTGAATGTTATTAATCAATATTTAGGATCTGTTGTTTAAAAACTATTTCATCATGAATGTCATTTAACCACATTTACCACAACTAAATTAAACATTACCAGTTATAACACAGTTGTGTAGTCACAGAAATGCTCTGTGGTATGTGCCTGAAGTTCGTTTATCTGCAGGAATTGGAGCTGCATTGTTCAGCAGATGTGTTGTGCTGCAGGTATGCTTGAGCTCAAAATTTTCAGTGTGGACAGACTGCTTGTGCTCCACACATGGTTTTCCCAAGACTTGGAGCCACTGCAATCACCTGGAATCATATTTAAGTTTTTAAATTCTTACTGAAATTCTGAAAGTATAATGAAAATATTTTCTATAAGATAAATAAATAATGAAAACTTGGTTCATATTCATATTTCAAGAACCAGTAAAGGAAAAGAATTTGCAGCCAGACAGATGCCCAGAAATAGTTTTACCCACTCATGGGCTATGTTGGGGTACACTAGGGTTGCCATATATGAACTATCAAAATTCCGGACACCTTCACTAACACCTGATTATGGTCCTGATATGATACTGGAAAACATGTAAATTAATTAAAAGAAACTCAACTTATTTACCTTTGCATATGGCTGATAATCTTGAATTCCGTTTTTCCACTTAGCTTAGTTGGTGTCTTCTAACTCTTCTTCAACCACTGCGTGTGTTGCTTGATGTGCCGATACATATTTTTCTGTAGGTCTTATATTTTTAAGTAGTTCCTTGTTGGACTTTAAAAAGTTGAGGAAGTCAACGCAAGAGGTCTCTCAGTAGTTGTACTGTACAGTCAGAATACCTTTCATTGTATCAACACTCAGCTTGTTCCTTTCCTTCGTCCACTGACTTTGCATCAGCGAAAAGACTCGCTCCACATTAGCATTGTGGGATGTTACAGCAAAAAAGAATTGTGCAATTCTGAGCAGTTCTGAGTGGCATTCAATATTCTTTGATGCTTCAAAGTATCTGGTCCATTTTTTATGTGCTGGTAATTTACTGAAGTCTTCATCATTCTTGTTCCTTTCTACAAACTGCCTCAAGTTACAAACTTGGTCAAAGCACTTTACATCATCAAGCTCTATTCCCTTGTCTATCAAGTATACAACACAAGGTTCCACATCAGTCCAGTTTGGCATTTCACTCAAGACCATCCACTTGAAACAAGAGAACTCTTCCAGTGGTTTCATCCACTTAGCTAAGTACTCTGAGCATCTGTTGTACAGGTTAACTACTTCAACACAGAACCTGTTACACTCTTCTTCTTTTCCTTCTGTGCGCTTCTGAGTAATTAGTCCTTTAACTTTTAAAGACATGAAATGCTGGTTCTTTCTTTGTGCAAGTACTTTACACACAGACTCCAAATTTGTCAGCACTTCTACAACAGAGTTACTTTCCTTTTCAATTGTTTGAACGTGTGTGTGAAATACAGCCATTAAAGAGTGCATGTGCCAGAGGTAAATCTCACTCATTTCATTTTCAAAGAATTTTTTTATTACTGTTGGTGGTTGCTCTTTTGAAAGAAAGGACTTAAGAGCAGGAAACATCTCTATCAGCCTTGTGATGCCAGGAAATAGTGACAGCCAACGACTCTTACTATGAGAGAGAAGCTTCCTGTACTCAACCTCAGCAAATTCACAATACTCCTTTAGTTTTTCAGAGCGAACTGTGTAGATATGAAAATGCTGATAAATCTTATTGATAATATTTTCAATATCAATATCCATTCTTTCTGCTCCATGATGAACACAGTTATTCAGAATATGTGCTGGGCAACCTACTCCAATCAATGACTTTTCCAACATCTTCAGATTTGCAAACACATTATTCCCTTCTTCGTTACGTTCTAATCCTCCAAACATTGTATTGCAGTTGTCACCTGTAAATGCCACACACTTTTTAGTAAGCCCATGTTTATCTAGGGTTTCTTTCACATATTTGGCAATAGTGTCTGCAGTCTCATTTGGGGTGTTCTTAACTCAATCAGTTCTGACTGTAAACCACCATTTTTCCAGTCAAAGTACTGAATAATTACAGGAAACAGCTTTAATGCATCGTGATTACTACCATCTGTAGCAATTCCACAGTGTACTACTTCATTTTCTTTTAGGCTTTTTAAGGCAACATCAACAGAATGAGGTGCAAGCACAGCTTTTATAATAGCTGCTGTCTTTGTTCGAGCACTAGAAAACTTTCTTGTCACCTCAATCAGGAAAAGTTTTTTTTTTTTTTTCAGCAAAACAGATGAACAATCCATGGATAAGAAACTACCGTGATGTTTGACAGTGTGAAATGCATAAGCAGCTTCTGCAGCACTAACATCTTCAGCTTCACTTCCTGGTTTAACAAAATAATGTGTCATCTTCATTGATGAACCCTCTTCTTGCACTGCTCTCTTATGTTTCTCAGAGCTCACATGTGACTGTAAGTCATTAATGCCTTTATGTGCCAGTGAGACAAATGTTCCTGGTTTACACACCAAACACTCGGCTTCCCACTCATCCCTGCCTTTTTTGAAGCACGGGAGTTTGTTCTGCATCTCTGCAGTGAATTTACACTTTCGTTTGGGCATCTTGACAAGAACAAGTAATAGTTGTAATGACGAGGTCACAAGGCCGCAAACAGTAATCCAAACTGACCCCTATCAGAGCTGGTGAAAGACTGGGGCGCGAGCGCGACGTCAAGTGAGGCGGCGTTGGGAAGGCTGCGAGCACCGACTTCATACAGGACTCATACACGTCAGAGTCTTGACCGAAACCAAACCAAAGCAGCTGCCACTCGGTGAACCCCTCTCTCTCTCTCTCTCTCTCTCTCTCTCTCTCTCTCTCTCTCTCATCATTTCAACGCAAGGAAATTTAATAAATGTGTTTTTTTAACAGTTAGTAATGATGGAAGGTGAAATTCCGGACATTTGAGGGATTTTCAAAAATTCCCCCGGACGCAGATTTCGTTATCTGATTTCCGGATATGTCCGGGAAAATCCGGACGTATGGCAACCCTAGGGTACGCACATATATTGACACCAGCTGCCACATCCCAGGTTTGCTTATTCATGTAATGCCAATCATACACAGTCACATACAACACGAATTAATATACACAAAGTACTTCCATCCTGCCTCAGTAAGATTGGACATTTACCTGGTGCTCTGTACTCGTATTTCACACCACATTTTACTTGAAATTATTTGAACATGCTAGATATCTTGCCATGTAAGACGTTCCTGTTATATGCAATATTACACACACCACGGTATCTTATTCATCAAGCAATAGTAGTGGCTGGCAGCATCAGCTCAGTAATTACTTGCTTCAAGACACTTGTATTTTCTGCTAATGACCAAAATATCCCCCCCACAAAAAAAAAAAAAAAAAAAACTACCGTCTGGCATCCCAGAGGAATAGATACAGGTGAGCCCATGGGAGTGTACGGCTTTTCTTGCCCCACACAGCAACAGAGGCGAGAGGCATCACAGAGCAGCATGTATGTACGAACACAGGCGTGGCCAGCATTGTGATGGGCTCGGGTTTTGTTTACATGCTTGGAGCTGTGCGTTGACGGTGCTGCCCTCTCCAGTTTCTGCCACGAACATATCAGGGATTGGGTTCCCCCCATTGGGTATCCCTCCTCCTTCCCTCCAGGATACAGCTCTCTCTTGTGCATCACAGAGCGGCATGTACAGTACAGTGTACACACAGGCGTGGGCAGCGGTGCGGTGGGCTCAGATTTTGTTTTCATGCTTCGAGCTGATCACCATGCTTGAATGCAATATTTCAAAAGGAGATGAAACAGAGTTATATAGAGTGAGGATCATATCAGCAAATGAACTATAAGTCGATAATCAACTAGTATTTTGGCAGATAGGGAAAACCTCGTTGTCAGGAAGCCGCGAGAATCTTCTAGTCTGGTGAGGTAAAAATACAAAAAAAAAAAAAAAAAAAAATCACCAGTATTCGCCCTGCCAAAAATGAAACATGTATGGCGCTCCCTTTGACTGCAGTTCAAGCTGGTGGCGGTGACATGGTGGTGGTGGTGGTGGTGGCTGGGAAGTTAACCAATTTAATTTTGTTTTAATTTCTCTGTTATTAATATCTT
>NC_087181.1:5062490-5064990 GCF_035594125.1 Scylla paramamosain
GAGGGGCACAGGTCTTTCTTCTTTTTCATGCAGTATTCTTTTTTATACCTATGAAGCATAAACACACTTCCAGCCTCCGCTGGTCCCCCCTACCCTCTCTCTCTCTTAATCCTTCCCGACGCCGCCCTTCCTCCCAGTCGGAAGCTTTCATCCTGCTGATAGGTAGTAAAGCCTGTGTGAAGAAGTGAGTGCTTCACCAACTTTTTTCAGTGACATAATTTGATTGATGTCTATGTTGAGAGTGGACGTGAATTACGAATAAAGCAATCCGTGGTTCTCTGGGCTGAGTCATTCTCGTGCTGCAGGATGGACAGGTGTAATGGTGTGTTGTTGTTATTGTTGTTGTTGTCGGTGGTGGTGGTGGTGGTGCAGCACAAGGGAGGGTTCCAGAAGGCTGCTCCATAACCAAGGAATTCCTGCCTCTGTAAAGTTCTCTGATCTTACCTACTGCTATTTGTACTCCACGACATACTCCCACAAGTCAACAGTTATCTAATTATCACTGTGGGATGAACGTTCACATTAGAATGAGCAGCAGTTTTTCTTATTGAACTTTTGGTGCTGCATGAACACAGGAAGGGAAATGATGTGTTCAAATATATCTTGTTTACCGTTGGGGTTTCATGGCGTAGTGACAGTCTTGGGAACCCAGTGTGTGTGGGATGCCAGCGGTCATATCCCATACAAAATACAATAAATAAATAACGTCATGAAAATAATTGACATCATAATTCTTTAATACATACTGGCGTGAACATAAGGTGGTTAAATAGAGCAACTTTACAAAAAAGATGGGGAAGATGGGGAAATAGACCAACTTTAAAAAAAAGAAAAAGGGCCCTCGTGGCCCAGTGGGTAGAGTGATGCACTTGGAGTTTGGCGTGAGGGAAGTGAGGGGCGCGTAGGTTCGAACCCCCCTCTCGGAACTCACAAAAACCTTGAAAGAGCATCCCTCCATCACCATGTGTGATGGAACTGCCCACGGGGAGGAGGGGAGGTGAGTGCGCAGCACCTCCCTACCCCTCCCCAGGGGAGGAAGGCACCGCCTTACCGGCCCCCGGGAGAGCAAGGGAGGTGAGTGCACAGCGCTTCCCTTCTCTCCCCTACCTAACCCTGGCAAGTCTACGGACTACCAGGCAAAAAATAATAAAAAATAAAAAAAATAAAAAAACGAAAAAGAAAAAAAATAATAAATAAATAAAGGTGAGTGCATAGCACTTCCCTTCTCTTCCAACCTACCAGGCAAAAGATAGAACAAAATAATAATAAATAAAGAATTAAGGTGAGTGCATAGCACTTCCCTTGTCTCCTAACCTACCACGCAAAAAAAAAAAAAAAAAAAAAAAAAAAAAAAGATGAATAAATAAATAAATAAAAATAAATAAAAACCTCCTTACCACCTCGGACCTCGGGAGAGCAAGGGAGGTGAGTGCACAGCACTTCCCTTCTCTCCTAAAGTCTACGGACTGCCAAACCAAAAAGAATAAAATATATATAGGTATAAAAAATAATAAAAAGATAAATGAAAAAAAAGTAAATAAAACAAAAACAATAAAACTCCTACTCCCCCCTCAATAAAACTGACTGAGTCTGGCAATCAACAATAAATAATAAAAATAAAACAATACCAACTGACTGACCCTGACAACCCCAAAGACCACCACCCCACCTGGGAAGCACGGGAGGTGAGTGTGCAGCACCTCCCTACCCTTCCCAGTCTCCCAGTTTGACTTTGACCACCAATCTGACTCATCCTACCAACTCCAAAGAGCAACTCCAACTGTACAGACCACCACCACCACCACCCTTCTGATCTCGGCAAGGTGAGTGCGTAGCACTTCCCTGGACTGACCCTGACTGACTGACCCTGGCAACTCCAAAAACAACCAACCTGACTGACTTACAGATATGTAATCACCTAACTGACTGGCCCTGGGGAGCATGGGAGGTGAGTGTGCAGCACCTCCCTACACTTCCCAGTCTCCCAGTTTGACCTGACTCATCCTGGCAACTTCAAAGAACAACTCCAAATGTACAGACCAACAGTACCTCCTACTCTGTGTCCCACTCTGACCCTGATCCATACATCCCTACATCCTACCCTGTCCTGGCTAGGTGAGTGCGTAGCACTTCCCTACCACCTGCCTTACTGACCCTGGCAACCATAAAAACAACCAACCTGACTGACCTACAAATCTTACTGTAATCTGGCAACAGACCACCAAACTGACGGACTCTGGGGAGCATGGGAGGTGAGTGTGCAGCACCTCCCTACCCTTCCCAGTCTCCCAGTTTGGCTTTGACCACCAATGTGACTCATCCTACCAACTCCAAATGTACAGACCACCTCAAGGTGAGTGCGTAGCACTTCCCTTGACTGAGTGGGCCTGACTGACTGACCCCTGCAACTCCAAAAACAACCAATCTGACAAATGTTACAAATGTAACCTGGGGAGCATGGGAGGTGAGTGTGCAGCACCTCCCTACCCTTCCCTACCCT
>NC_087181.1:5069990-5102490 GCF_035594125.1 Scylla paramamosain
TTTCAGTGTTGTTTTCCATGTATCCATGTGTTCTTGCTTGGAGGAATTTGACACGTTTTATTTATGACATTTCGTGTTTTTGTTCAGTATTTATTCTTTCCTCTTTTGTTCATGTGTATGTTGTTAACTCATGCAGTAAAGGATTTCTGGTGGTTCTGTTTATGATGCTTCATTTTTAGCTCTTTTTAGAATAGTGAAGCTGCATCACTTTTTTTATGTGGATGTTTTGATATTTTCAGGAAAGGATGGCAGGTGGTGCCGCGGTGAACACTCCCAACACATGCAGGAGGAAAGTGAGTACCTGCTTCATTACATCATGTGTCCTCTATTTTGATCTCGCTGTTAAACTTTTTTTTTTTATTCATGTCAACGGAAACCTGTCACTGTTGCCTGCCTTTCTCCTGTCAGCTTCCCACGAATCTGTGAAGGAAAGAAAGGATGTGCTTCCATGGTATCGTGTCAGTAGTGTTATCCATTGAAGGATTAGTTTAAACATTTTTCCAATGCGTTGTTTTTGTCTCCCATTTTTCTGCCTTCCTAGGGTATATATATGAAAGAAGATAGAATGTAAATTTAGTCTATAATGTTCATTGCAACATCTTACAGGGAAAAAAGTCCTTTGAGGATTTACCGAGAGTCTTTTTTTCAAAACTAAAATTTTTGTATTCCAGTCTTCGTGTGCTTATTTTAATGTATGCATAGAGAAAAGAAGGATACGATATCATATGTTTTCTATAATGGTGTCATCTTTTTGGTATAAATATTTACTTAGAGATTCAATTGAAACCTAACAATTAGCTGTCATTTTTGCGTTCGTTTTATATATATATATATATATATATATATATATATATATATATATATATATATATATATATATATATATATATATATATATATATATATATATATATATATATATATATATATATATATATATATATATATATATATATATATATATATATATATATATATACGAGTATATATATATATATATATATATATATATATATATATATATATATATATAATATATATATATATATAATTTTTTTTTTTTTTTTTTTGTATGTACGAATATATGAGTGAAGAAAGGAAAAAACTTTCCATAATAACAGGAATATTCATTTGAGGACTTTTTAGTTAACAAATATCAGATCTAATTTATATGTCTATTTATCCTTTACTTGGTTTTACCGTTATGTAGATTAATGATATTATGCACGTTATGATAAAGTGTCCTTGAAAACTATTACTGTAACACATTTCATTTAGTGTGAATTTGGATTTCACGTAAAAAAAAAAAAAAACTTTCCTTCTATGGAGAAAAGATATTTATATTTTCTTTGTTCAGTTGGTATTGATATTATTTTTAACTGATTTCCCGGGAAGCGCCACCACCATGATATTTGTGACCTAACCTAAGGTAACTTTTTAGCGTCATAACCTTTGTTGCAGCTTTATTCAAGTAAAATCAAAGAGAGGAAAGCTTGTATAGTTCTGTGAAGTGTTCTTATTTGTCTCTGTGTGTGTTGATTGTCGCCTTGAAAAGTCAAGGTGACGTGGGCCTTGATGACTAGAGCCGGCCCACACTATTTGTCTCCCTTTTTTTAGAGGCTCGTCGTTGTAGATTTCTGAAAATATTAGTTTTCCTCACGTTTTTATTTTCCTTGTCAGCGAATGAAAGATAATTTATGATTTTCTTAATCATTTAGTAACGTATTTAATATCTTTGGAGGGATCATTCCCGTAGCGGAGCGAGGGGGCTCTATTTTTGTTACCGCACATCTGTACACCCCACCGCTCCCGCCTGGCCCTGGAGGGCACAACGATGATTTGGCCAGGAGCACCTTTTGATGTGCATCGTATATAAAAGTTTCGATTTCATTTTCGGAAATTCTTCTTGGTAACTTTTGAAGGCGTATCTTTATTATTTTATTTAATTTCTTCGTCAGACTCACCTTTTTTTGCTGTATTTTGCATATTTCGATTTATCGGCATGTGGGCGAAGGTTTCTGACTCGCAACTCGCGCAACTATCGCCTCATCACTACAGATCGAGCTCGAGCGCACAAAATGCGCCAATTATTTGCCATAACTCACTTCAGATACGGGAAAGGGTTGTGGGAAGAAGGTGTTGTGAGGAGTAAACATAGGATAAATTAGTTAAATCTAGAAAGGTAGCTAGCTCAGGGAAGGTGAGAAATAGCTTAAGTATTTACCACACAAAATGTAGCAGTATTTTGAATAAAATAGACTTGCTTAGAAGAATAGTGTGTGTAGAGAAATTTGATATCATTGCTTTAACTGAAACTTGGTTAGATATGTGAGGAAAAGTATTTAATCCAGAGGTCAAGATAGATGGTTATACATTGTTCTATAAAGATAGGGAAAACAGGAGAGGAGGAGGCGTCGCGTTATACGTTAGGGACACATTACAGTGTTGTATTAACAGTAGATTTAAAACAGATAGGAAAGCAGTAGTAGTACAGCAATGTACAGTAGTGGGAGTAGTGTACAGATCACCGACCAGTACAAAGGAAATTAACACCTCACTGTGGCAGGAAATAAATAGAGCAGGCAGGCACAGTCAGGTATGTGTGGTAGGAGATTTTAATTTTAGGAATATCGACTGGAGTCTGATGGTGGGTAACAAGGAAGCAGAAGAATCTCTTAAGGTAATTCAGGATATTTTTTTTAAACAGGTAGTCGTAGAACCCACAAGGGGGAATAATATTCTAGATTTAATTCTTACTAACACGGAGGAAGCAGTCACGCAGGTAGAGGTTGGAGGACAGCTAGGTAACAGTGACCATAGGGAAATTAGGTAAAATTTAAAATGAGAAGAAACTTTTAGAAGCAAAAACACTTGTAAAATACCTGACCAGATTTTGAGGAATTAAAAAGGTACCTCCAAGGAGTTGACTGGTAACGGATGCAGGGTGAGGTCAGGTCCGGAACGGAGTTGAGAGAGATAAGGCAAGATGTGAGAGGTGAGGTGAGGTGTGAGGGTATAGGACAAGAGGAGGTAAGATGTGTTCGGAAGGGGATGAAGGAGAGAGGGAGGGGTATATGGGTGTGAGTATGGTGGAATGTCAGGTCATGCTGAAATGAGAGAGGTGAGGTCGAGGCGAGTAGATGAGCGAGTAGAGAGGATGGTAGGAGGCCGAGATGAGGGAATTAGGTGAAGTAAATGTAGATGAATTGTATAAATATTTCGTAAAGTTCATACAGGTCAGTTAGCATATATCCCGTATAGGGCAATAAAATCACAGAAAAATTATCCTAAATGGATGATTGCTTTGTTAAAACATTATATAGGTGGAAGAGAAGTATATATAAGACATTAAGGGCAGGTGAAGAAGTTTTAAGGTCACAATATAATGAATTAGTTAGAACAGTCAGGAAGTTAACGAGGAAAGCTAAGGGCAATTATGAATTAAGTGTAGCCAGTCATGTGAAGACGGACCCCACGGGATTTTATCATGAATAGAGGACGAATAATAAGGATACTATAGGTCCATTAAAGGCAGCAGATGGGGAGCTGGTTAGTTCTGGGGAGGAGATTAGTAAAATTCAGAATGAGTATTTTTTATCTGTCTTCACCCAGGAAAACATGCAGGATATGCCAGATAGTGAACAGATGTTTAGAGCAGATGAGAATGAGAAGCTGACAGATATTTCCATAACTAGAGAGATAGTGGAACAGGAGATAGATAGGCTAAAAAAAGTTCAAGACACCAGGACCAGATGAAATATATCCCAGAGTACTTAAGGAATGCAAAGAGGTTATTAGTGAGCCGTTAGTTTCTGTCTTTAGGAAATCACTTGAGTCAGGTGAGGTACCAGTAATGTGGAAGGAGGGTAATGTAGTACCCATCTTTAAGAAAGGAGATAAAACTTTAGCGTCTAACTATAGATCTGTCAGCTTAAATTAAGTTATTGGTAAAATATTAGAGTCAATAATAGCGAGGAACATTAGGGAACATTTAGACAAACATAACTTGATAAATCAATCACAGCATGGCTTCACGAAGGGGAAGTCTTGCATGACATACTTGTTAAGTTTTTAGAGTAAGGTGTACGAGGCAGTAGATAATGGTAATATGTATGATATCTTATATCTGGACCTTACTAAAGCACTTGACAAGGTACCCTATGAAAGGCTCCTGAGAAAGGTTAGGGCACACGGGATAGATGGGAAGGTGTTAGGCTGGATAGGGTCATGGCTTAGCGACAGGCAAGAAAGAGTTGTAATAAACAGCTCGAAATCCGAGTGAGGCCATGTAATCAGTGGGGTGCCACAGGGATCAGTATTAGGGCCATTGTTATTTCTAATATATATCAATGACTTGGATAGTGGAATTAGTAGTGATGTTAGTAAATATGCGGATGACACAAAGATAGATTAATTAGATCTGAAACGGGTGCCTTCGCCTTGCAGGCAGATTTAGATAGGATGAATGAATGGACAGACATATGGCAAAAACAATTTAATATCAATAAATGCAAAGTACTTAGCGTAGGTAGAGGAAACCCACACAGTAGGTACACATTAAACGAACAATCTCTGTTAGTTACAGGGTACGCGAAAGATTTAGGAGTTATAGTTAGCTGTGAACTCCGTCTAGAACAATGCATAGAGGCCAGAAACAGGACAAATAGGGTACTAGGATTCATTTTTAGGAGTGTTTAAAGTAGAAGGCCGGAAGTAATATTAATGATATTCTTGACGCTGGTCAGACCTCATCTAGACTACGTTGTGCAATTCTGGTCCATACATTACAGGAAAGATATAGGTGTATTAGAATCAGTACAAAGGAGAATGACAGAAAGGATACAGGGGATGAGGAGTATTCCTTACGAGGCGAGATTGAAGTTATTAAATTTACATTCTTTAGAGAGACGTAGGTTAAGAGGGGACGTGATAGAAGTCTTTAAGTGGTATAAGGGTTATAACAAGGGGGATGTAAGCAAAATTCTTTGGATCAGCATCCAGGGTACAACAAGAAATAACAGGTTCAAGCTTGGAAAATTTAAGTTTAGGAAGGAGATAGTAAAAATTGGTTCTCGAATAGAGTGGTAGATGAGTGGAACGGACTCATTAATCATGTTGTTAGTGCTAGGACATTAGAGAGCTTTAAGAGAAGATTAGACAGGTTTATGGATGGGGATAATAGATGGAAATAGGTAGGTATATTTCATAAAGGGACTGCCACGTGTAAGCCTGGTCGCTTCTTGCAGCTTCCTTTATTTCTTATGTTCTTATGATAGCCAATCTTGGTTGACACCATCAAACTCAGACACTTTTTTTTTCTTTTTGTCTTTAGGGTTTAACACAGTCCTCTGATTTTGTGTTTGTCTTGTCTGATGCAGCAGCGGCGGGAGCTTTTTCCTTCCTCGCGGCCAGACGACGCGTTCTGGCTTTTTCCTGCTCCTCCTGACACACTCACAGTTTACCGGTGAGTGAAGGGGACGGAGCAGTTTTTGTAGCGCAGTGTACGTCCTTCCAGTTTTAGGTTTACATTTAAGTGAAGCCTGTCATGCTTGCCTATGTTTTTCCATGTGCATGTAAGGTAAGGCTGCTTGACAAAGTGTCTGACTCACTGCAGACACTTGCTTTATGCGGTACTGTAATAAACAAGTAATTTCTCAATGTAAAGGAAACAGTGAGTCACAAAAGTGCCTCTCAATACGATGTGGTAATGAAAAGCAGAATATGAAATAAATAGATAGTAAATAAGTGAATAAATAAATAAATAAATAAATAAATAAATAAATAAATAAATAAATGGACGAATTAATGCATACCTTGGAGAACATTTCACACCTGCTGAGCTTACCATAGCAAATACACTGATATGCTACAAAAAATGCACACAAGTATATGAAGATGGAAAAAAATGTGGGAAGTCTGTGTTGTGTTGTTATTTCTATGGTTACTGCTCTTCAGAATTTGCCATCAGCATGCGTCTCTCCTTCCCCACGCTGACGCTACACAAGACTTTCACCTTTATTCCCTTCCCTTTCAATAGTCCAGGAGTCAAGCAATATCTTCATTCTTTCATCCCTTTCATTGCTAAACTCTGGAATTCTCTGCCTGTTTCTGTTTTTTCCCCTTCCTGTGACTAGTTGTTTTAAGAGTATTGAGGCACTTCCAGAAACATATATATTTTTTTTTATTGACTTAATTTTTTTATTTTTTTGTCTGTATGTATGGAAGCGGCAACTGAAAAGATTTTTTTTTGTTCCTCTGTTTGCCATTCGCCAAGAAGATATGAGAGCGTGAGTATAAATAATGGCTATATGCAAATGTAAGAATACCATTTTATACTGACTCTAAATTAAACATGTATTGCATTGTTTACTCCAGTTTACTCAAGTTGAACCGTCCGATATCTTTTGCATCTAAATGATTTTTGTGTTCAGCTATTTGAATTTTTATTTCCAAATGCAGCTCCATGTTTTTGAGAAGCACAGAGGGTTGGAGAAACACAAATATTTCCTGAGTCTTAATAGGTGAATGTTGATAACAGTAGCAGTAGCAATAGTAGTTGTAGTAGTAGTATTAGTACTAGTAGTAGTAGTAGTAATAGTACTCGTAGTAATAGTAGTACTAGTAGTAGTAGTAGTAGTAGTAGTAGTAGTAGTAGTACTAGTAGTAGTAGTAGTAGTAGTAATACTACCACTAGTAATAGTAGTAGTAGTTGTTATTGTTGTTTTTGTTTTTGTTGTTGTTGTTGTAGTAAAGGGCAGGCATATTATCTGGAGTGACACCAATTCAGCTTTTGTATAATTTGTATTTTCTTACAATTATTCCACACCTTGTCAATCCATGCAAGGAAAAAAAAAAAAAGAAAAGCAAAAAAAGAAAACGTATATTAAAAAAGTGAGAGGCAAGACCAGCAAGTGAAACACGCCCTGCCTTCTCCATAGACTTGACGTGTTTACTGCCGCGCTTCCTGCCTGATAATTATACAGTCTTACGCTGGAGGGCGCTTAATGTGGTGCATTTGTATGAAAGAATTTACTTTTTGCCATGAATCTCTCTCTCTCTCTCTCTCTCTCTCTCTCTCTCTCTCTCTCTCTCTCTCTCTCTCTCTCTCTCTCTCTCTCTCTCTCTCTCTCTCTCTCTCTCTCTCTCCTCTCTCTCTCTCTCTCTCTCTCTCAGCTCGAATTATGATTTCACTGAGTGGTTTAAGAACATATTCACATGTTATTCATGAGCCATCACATCCAGCAGCAGGCAGGAGGAGGAGGAGGAGGAGGAGGAGGAGGAGGAGGAGGAGGAGGAGGAGGAGGAGGAGGAGGAGGAGGAGGAGGAGGAGGAGGAGGAAAAGGAAAGAACACAAAGGAATACAAAGGAATGCAACGGAAGACCGAACCTTGAGATACTGACGAGGCTGTTTGGATAATTATTCTACATTAACTATTATTGGGAGATACAGGATAGTACAGAAGGTTCCTCCCCACCAATCTCTCCAGCAGAAGCTGACAAGATACAGGAATTGATACCACGTGGTATAGAAAAACCACAGAGAACTTGAGAGAATAGTGAGGGAGAGAGTTGTGGTCTGTCTACTTTTGTTTGTGAGGGAGAGTGTAACTGCATGATAGTTGTGTGATGTGGTGTGTGCGTAGCGCAGGTTTGGTTGTTGAGGGGTGGTGCAGAATCCTTGCGTTGCGCTTTCCAGGGAGGCGGCAGTCAATCAGGCCACAGCTTCGGTCACTGTGTTTGTGTACCTTTCCCTTTAGGGCTGGATACACAGGTTATCGCCTGCAACTTTGACCTCTAGTACTTAAAATCACAAAGTTGATCAATAACAGGAGAATGCGGACGAAGAAAATGAGGATTACAACATGTGATTACATAGGATAACCAAAACAAACACTCATACAGGTCTTTACATATCGCTTTGGAATTAATTTAGATTAACTACCCTTTAGTAAAGTAAGCTAGAGCAGTGTATGACTGCCAAACCGACACGCCCTCGTGCTTGTGCTGGCGTGGGAAAACCATCGCGCTGTGTGGGAAAAACTGGCTGCGTTTTGATTGGAAAGAATGAAGTGAGATTCTATTATTATTCCTATGCAAAAAAAAAGGAGGAAGAGGAAGAGGAGGAGGAGGAGGAGGGAGGAGGAGGAGGAAGAGGAGGAGGAGGAGGGTAATAACAGCATTAGTAAAAGCATCCACTTCAAACACCCCTTTGTCTGTGCCTTTGGACGCACAAATTACCTCAGAATGTTACGTCATAATGAATAAGACAAGTGAAGAAGCTTACTTTCTTTTGAATACCGTCTTTTCGGAAATGTTGATTTTTTTTTGTGTGTGTAAAAGACAAAAAAAAAAAACGTACAATTTTTAGTAGAGTGAAAAAATCTACAATTCGCCCTAAGGAGGAGTAACTCAAATATAACGAACTATACCACTACCACCACTACCACCACTACTACTATCACCACCACCACCACCACCACCACCACCACACCTCACTCTCAACTTTTCCCATTTTCACGAATTCCTCTCTTCTCTTCCCTCGCTCCACCATCCTTCATCCTCTCTCCCTTACGTTCCATCCTTCCTTTCGCCGACATAATGCTTGCAACAGACGCCCCCTCCTCTTCCTCCCCCTCCTCCTCCAGTCCCGTAGCATTAGCAGGGCCTTGTCTCCCCTTATAAGCAGGGATGCTTAGTGGAACATGTCGAAATAGCGTTGCCTAGCCGCCGCCGAGTATAGGAGTGTATTGAGGGTGCATTATCTCGGTACAGTGGCGGTGAGCGGGGAGATGGGTCGGTGAGTATGTTCAGGCGCAGATAGAGAAATGTGTTATTGGTCTGACGAATTGATTAATGAATAGGTATCTGGTTGAACAGGCAGATTTACAGATAGATGGCTGGATGGGTAAATGGTTAATAAATAGATCGACTGACTGATAAATAGATTGATATATAGATGGACAGATGGATGGATAGATAGATTGATAGATACATGAATAAATGAATAGGTATACTCGTATAAGTAGATATAAATATATATAGATGGGTAGATAGACAGTTCAGTAAGTAGAAAATAGATTAGATAAATAGACAGACAGACAGATAGACAGGGATAATAGTACATAGGTGGGAAAATATGTTGAGAAATCCCCGTTGATTGATAAGAAGGTGGAAGTATTAGATAGGGAGAGATGTACAGATAAAACATCGACGAATGGGTAGGTAAGTGAAGAAACACAGGATGGTTGAAGAGCAATATACATAAACAAATAAGAAGAAAGTGGAAGTGTAAGCGATGAATCAGATAAAGAGAGAAATTAGCTGTATATTGATGGACAGAACATATAGAAATGCAACTGTAAATCATGGTAAACAAACTAAGATAAATAAAGGTATGTACTATGTTAGAAGGAAATGACATTAGAGAGTCAGCCAGCACATCAGACATTCAGAAAGCAGGACAGACAAAGACACATAGACACACTGACTGATGGGTGCATATGCCAAATGAAATAGTAAACAAACATTCATATATAGAATCATTACAAATAGAAAAATATCAGAAACTTTGAGGCAGACAGACTGAATTTCGCATAACGAAAATATTTGTATGTTCATGTTTGGTAACTTACACACGAGCAATGGATAAAAAAGAGAGATTTTACATATAAACCTAGAGAAACAAAGGAAAGCAAAACATTATAAAACAAAAAAGACATAAAAAAAATGATTCCTCCTGTGAATCACGTTGCAGACAGAGGCGCCCACACACACATACACACACACACACACACACACACACACACACACACACACACACACACACACACACACACACACACACACACACACACACACACAACACACACACACACACACTTTCCTCTCGCCAAAAAATACACACAATTCTCCTGCTACTCTATGAATTACCTTACTAGAAATGAAAAAAAATACATAAATGTTATGAATTTTGTATATTGTTGTGTGGATCACCGGAATTGTGTTGAAACCATGGAGAGAGAGAGAGAGAGAGAGAGAGAGAGGAGAGAGAGAGAGAGAGAGAGAGAGAGAGAGAGAGAGAGAGAGAGAGAGAGAGAGAGAGAGATATTGGATGTCTTGCAGCACAATACACATGCATATATATTCTGCACACTTTTCTTCCTCTTTCTTCTTTCTTTCATGTGACATTTGGAAAAAGCAAATGTTGAGATATTGTGTGTGTGTGTGTGTGTGTGTGTGTGTGTGTGTGTGTGTGTGTGTGTGTGTGTGTGTGTGTGTGTGTGTGTGTGTGTGTGAAATAATAGACAAACGGATAGACAAACAGATACATTACAATACACAAAATTGCACATAAGCTGGGGACAGAGACTCCCAACCAATCACGCACCCACCCACACAAGACAGACAGAAGGTCAAAGATATACTGATATACGTACTGACATACATTCTTCATCTCTTCGGTCAATATGAAGACGCTACACGAACTTACATATTGTCCTGTGCGTCTCGAAGGAGTAACGCCGGGAGATGACAACGTCCGCCCTTTACTGCTCAGGGAAGCACAGGGACTGAGTGTGTTGCTGGCAGTTTGTTGGAGTTTTAGGATTCCCGAAGGCTGACGAAGAGTTTTAAAAGTAGGAATGTATTGGAGAGAGAGAGAGAGAGAGAGAGAAAGAGAGAGAGAGAGAGAGAGAGAGAGAGAGAGAGAGAGAGAGAGAGAGAGAGAGAGAGAGAGAGAGAGAGAGAGAGAAAGCACAAACCTAACATCGGAGAGACTGATAAAGAAAGTTTAAAGTAAAAAAGAATTAAAAAAAAATAGCTTCAAACGTATAGACAAGTAAATGTACTCGTATATATATATATATATATATGTTACAGTCAGAACACGAAATCAGCCAAAACTAGTTTCAACTAGTCAGAACTAGTAGTATAATTTATTGTTTGTAAAAACTAGTATTACCTAGGCAAAACTAGTTTCTTAACATAAAGGCTCGGTAAAACACGAAATGTATTTTACATCTAGTTTTACCTACACACTTCCGTCAAAACTAGTTTTAACAATTGTTAAGTTTGGGAAAACTAGATTAGACTAAAAGTGAAACTGGTGTAGTGCGGGGGAAAACACCGGAAGTGAGGGCGCTGGCTTGTCAGTTTTTGTATGTTTCAGTCCGCTGTCCTCCTGCATTGACACAGGTTAGTACGTGTGTTGTCCTCTGATATCACATTATTGCATTGCCGTTTACCTTAATTGTTATTTCTTTGTTAGATGTTACTGAGTCATAGTTTGTAGGGTGGGGGAAGGGGGAGGATTCGTTCTCATTTACCTGGTTCACTGATTTACTTCACCTTTCAGTTGTTCGTGAGCCACCAATACAACAAGATGGCAACTTGGAGCTCACCTCACCATCCTGAACACCCTCTTGACCGCCCTCCTAACCAGGCAGCTGACACTGAATGGGAGACTATGTTTTTACAGACCATACTGAAGTGGGACGTGCAACAAGAATCACACTGCAACATACTTACTGCAGAAAAATACGGTTCACTGTTGCAGGAGGTAAAGGAGGCTAAAACTGCTAAGAAGAAAACGTCTCTACAGTACAGAAGACTGAAGCGGTTTGATGTCATTGAAATTGGTGTTGTTCAAAAACTGATTGCAAGTAGCAAAAATGACGAAGTTCGTTATTACGTTCCTGCTCCCGAGATTTTTGAAGTCATTAAGACATCTCATGTAGCAATCGGTCATGGTGGTCGAGATAGACTGAAATGTGAAATTAACAGGAAATATGCAAATGTGACAGCCGATATGATAAAGCTCTTCTTGACCATGTGTGAAGTGTGCCAAAGTAAGAAAAATAAAAAGAAAAGAGGACTTGTTTCCAAACCAATCTTACACTCAGAGCTAAATAGTCGGTGTCAAGTGGACTTAATTGATATGCAGACACAAGCAGATGGAAAATATAAATTCATAATGGTTTATCAAGATCATTTAACTAAATTTGTGATACTACGTGCATTGCAATGTAAACGTGCTGAAGAAGTTGCTTATCACCTTGTTGATATTTTTTTAACATTTGGAGCACCCTGTATTTTACAGAGTGATAACGGAAGAGAATTTGTAAATAGTGTTATAACGTCCTTAGCTTCTTTGTGGCCAGAGTTGAAAATTGTGCATGGAAAACCAAGACATAGTCAAAGTCAAGGGTCTGTGGATGTGGATGTGGATGTGAAAGATATACCTACCGACAAAGAAATATCTTTAAGAAGTGCAGCAACTAGTTCAAGTGTGGGAACAGGCCAAGGATTCTTTAGATGTCATTGTACAAAACACTGTGCAACCAACATTTGCAAATGTAAAAAAAATAAAGTCCTTCGTAATTCAAAGTGTCACAATAGTATGTCATGTAAAAACAAATAATGTATATCTTTGTAACTTCAATTACTATTGTTTTATTGAACAGCATGACATGAGTTTCATTATTGTGTTGTATTTTTAGTTGGAACTGTGAATTGATTATTGTTTTAATGAATATTAATAAATTTCTTAAAAGTAAATGTAAAAACTTGTCAGATATTATTTACACTTGTAGCGCTTTGTCTTGGGTCTGACACAGGTACCGCTATATAATTTTGATAGGAATAAAAGCATGTTTATCATTGCATGTCCGATTAAACATTTCTTACTACACTTAGTGTGGGAAATATATTTCCACATATGTGAATAGACCAATAAACGTTTCAGCCACCTAAAAAGGTTCTAAAATGAGCTACAAACACAAACAAATTATGTTTGAGTTCCCCAAAAATGGTACTCAAACGAGCAATGGTACTCAAACGAGTGGTCATATCCCTCACCTACTTTTGACATTCAGTGCCGTTGTTGAATCTAGTTTTAACTTACACGATCAGATAAAACTAGATTTAACTAGTTAAACTTTGATATTTCTAGTTATATCAAACACATTAAGGTATAACCAGTTTTGCCTAGGTAATACTAATTGTTCACCAACACATTGAAAACACCTAGTTAAAACTAGTTTTGACTGATTCCGGGTTTTGACTGTTATATATATATATATATATATATATATATATATATATATATATATATATATATATATATATATATATATATATATATATATATATATATATATATACTCAGTCCTTTCCTTTTCTATAATTTTTCATCCTTTCTCGCACCAATGCATGATCGTTTTTTACCCCAATAGAACACCAATGTTAATAATGAGAGGAAAAAGGAAAAAAAAAAACCGGAACAGGCATACTCTTCTTACTGTCGCAACATGTATGTACTCGTATGTAATAATGACTAACTCCCGTGAATGTAATCCAGTCAGTAGAGATACGAAGGTTACAATAAGTTGATATGTGCCCTCCCCCTTCACTCTGGCCTTGTGGACCTCACACACAAGGACGCTAAATGGCAGTCATATCACATTATCTTATCCTGCATTACCTTTCACATGTGCTGCCTTGCTTCGCCTTCCGCCTATAAATCAATTAACGTTCTATGAAGAATTAATTCCTCGGGACTTATTACACGGCGATATCAAGGCAAATATGACCTTCTATCTATCCGTCTATCTAATATATCTACTTATCTAACTTTTAACTATCTACCTATCTATCTATCCATCCATCAATCTGTATCTCTATTTTCTCTCTTCATCCACTTAAACTGTGCAAGGTTCCACTGTTAAGTAAAGCGAGAGAGAGAGAGAGAGAGAGAGAGAGAGAGAGAGAGAGAGAGAGAGAGAGAGAGAGAGAGAGAGAGAGAGAGAGAGAGAGAGCATTTAATGAAGTTTAAAGACTCTCCTCTCAACACACGAATAATTTTCCTCAGAAAAATCCCACACACGTTTTCTTTCCACAGATAAAATCCGAAATGACTTTTTTTTCCCTCTTACAAAAAAGAAAAAAAACTCTTATACTCACGTGCAACAATGTATACAATAAAGAAACAGCATAAAATAACAAAGTAATGTTAGAAAACAGAGGACTGTAAAAGTATATGTAATAGATAAAAAGTAATAAGCAGATAATAAATAAATAAACAAAAAGACAAAATAACAATATAACATAAGGATACCGAAGTACAGTCTTGTCTCATAAAATGTCATAACAAATAAATATGAAAGAAGGAACCGTCATATTTACTTTTTCATTGTCTGTGTTCTTCAGCACCATTGAAATGTAAAAAATATATAGATTTTTATCTGAAGTGACAGGAAAGACACATTCTCTCTCTCTCTCTCTCTCTCTCTCTCTCTCTCTCTCTCTCTCTCTCTCTCTCTCTCTCTCTCTCTCTCTCTCTCTCTCTCTCTACATAGGCATCACACATTTTTAGCACTTAATTTCATGTTTTTTTTTTCCCTTCAATCTGCTACACATTTTCCCACTTTAGTGCTTTATTTCCTCGTATTTACTTGTTCATTATCGCAGTTTTTTTTTTTCCAAGTTAAAGCATGCTATTTTCTTTCATCACTTTCCTTTAAGTATGATGTCATTCTCCGAGTAACTTCAGGCACCTACTAATATTACATTACATTCTCTTCCTGATGTCAATTGTTCACTCCGGCTTATGTCTTTCAATGTTTTCTTTTTTTTTCACTTCTTTATGTTATTTTATGGCTTTTTTTCATTTTTGTATGTCTTTTTTGTGTGGTGCTATGACTCTCAATGTCTGTATGTGTGTGTGTGTGTGTGTGTGTGTCAGCATGTATATACTCGTATATATATATATATATATATATATATATATATATATATATATATATATATATATATATATATATATATATATATATATACTCGTATATATATATATATATATATATATATATATATATATATATATATATATATATATATATATATATATATATATATATATATATATATATATATATATATATATATATATATACATACATACATACATATATATATATACATACATACATACATATATATATATATATATATATATATATATATATATATATATATATATATATATATATATATATATATATATATATATATATTTATATATATATATATATATATATATATATATATATATATATATATATATATATATATATATATATATATATATATATATATATTTATATATATATATATATATATATATATATATATATATATATATATATATATATATATATATATATATATATATATATATATATATATATATATATATATATATATATATATACATACATATATATATATATATATATATATATATATATATATATATATATATATATATATATATATATATATATATATATATATACATACATATATATATATATATATATATATATATATATATATGTATATATATATATATATATATATATATATATATATATATATATATATATATATATATATATATATATATATATATATATATATATATATATATATATATATATATATATAGATAGATAGATAGATAGATAGATAGATACACACACCCATCCACCTACCCATCCACCCACACACACACACACAGACACACACACACACACACACACACACACACACACACACACACACACACACACACACACACACACACACACACCTACCCACACACACACACACACACACACACACACACACACACACACACACACACACACACACACACACACACACACACACACACACACACACACACACCTACCCACACACACCTACCCACACACACCTACCCACACACACACACACACACACACACACACACACACACACACACACACACACACACACACACACACACACACACACACACACACCTACCCACACCTCTCTAGCTGTTGCTTTTGTCGACTTCAAAAAAGCCTTTGATCTAGTTGATCACACTGTTGTCATCAGCAAGGCAGTAAGTCTGGGTCTCCCTCCTAATCTGATAGCGTGGCTAGCCGACTTCCTCACAGGGAGACGTCAGGCCGTTCGCTATCAGGGCTCTGTCTCTAATTTCCAACAGCTGACATGTGGAGTCCCCCAGGGGACCAAGATGGGTCCTCTATGCTTCCTCCTCCTCATCAACGACGCCCTCACCGACACCCCCCATCGCTGGAAGTATGTGGACGACTGCACCGTGGGCGTCCCAGTTTCCAACAAGAACCCGGACTACTCGCCACTGCAAGCAATTCTGGAGCGACTGCAGACGTGGACAGAGGAGAGCAGGATGACCATCAACCACAGCAAAACTGTGGTGATGCATTTCTGTACCTCCTCTGTACCAGTGCCCCCTCCCCGGCTCACAGTGGGCCCTCACCCCCTCCAGGTGGTCCAATGTGCCAAGCTTCTCGGAGTCACGGTGGACGACCAGCTGACCTGGAAGCAGCATGTCGCCAGCACCGTGAGATCAGCTACCTACAGGCTGTACATGCTGCGCAGACTCAGGTCGCTGGGGACGCCGACAGATGAGTTAAGGGGGGTGTACCTCACCTTCATCCTCCCCAAACTCATGTACGCCTCCCCAGCGTGGTCCTCCTCCCTCACACACACTCAACAGCTACAGCTAGAGAGTGTGCAGAAAAGGGCGTGCAGGGTCATCCTTGGCCCTGCATACACCACCTATGAGGAAGCCCTGACCACCCTGAGTCTGTCCAGAATATCCACCAGGCACCGAGAGGCTCTGGAGAAGTTTGGGAAGGGACTACTGCATCATCCGCGTCTCAGAGACATGCTGCCGCCCGACGCGCCTCGCCCTGTCCGTGCCACCAGACACCACAACAAAATAACGCCCCTGAAGGCGCCGCGCACGGACCGGTACAGACTCAGTGCGATTCCCACCATGGTGCGAGCCATCAATCAATAGTATTTCCCTCCTAGATTAGTCTTACCGTTAGGATTAATGTTAAGTTTTTCCCCATCCCCTATGTACATTTTCAGTTTGTCAACTGCCTAAATAATAAACCGTTTATTATTATTATTATTATTATTACACACACACACACACACACACACACACACACACACACACACACACACACACACACACACACACCTACCCACACACACCTACCCACACACACACACACACACACACACACACACACACACACACACACACTTTTTCTTGCCTTATTTATATTCATTATTTGTCATTACTCTTGTTAATCTTTTGTTTTCTCTTTTAAATCTCTCGTTTCCCTTTTCTTTGTTTTTCTTTAATTATATTTCACATTTATGTATTTCCCTTCATTCGTTTCCATTATTCACTATGTTATTAAGTATTTCTATTTGCTTGCATAATGAAATGACCTTTTTCTTCATCATTTTTTCTTCATTGCTTATCTTTTTAATTGATTCTTCCCATTCACCTTTTTTTTTCTACCTCTTTATTTTTTCAACTGTCTCCACGTCTTCTTCCAAAGAGGACAACATTTTCTGTTTCGTTACCAGCACTTTTGAAGGTAATTAATGTAAACACTCCACTACGTACAAGTACCAGGAAATCAGGGCCTGGTGTGGATTCTGAGGCAGCGGTGGTGATGGTGGTGGTAGTGATGGTGGTGGTGGTGGTGGTAGTAGTGTTAAGTTCGTTTTAAGTACTTACTTATCGTTCCACTCATTCCCTCCGTTTCTCGTCATCGTCCTCATCATTATCTTGACGGTCTCTCTCTCTCTCTCTCTCTCTCTCTCTCTCTCTCTCTCTCTCTCTCTCTCTCTCTCTCTCTCTCTCTCTCTCTCTCTCCAATAAGAATAAGAGTAAGCATAATGAGTATTAATACTAATTGTTATTCCCAAGATAATAATAGCAAGTATAATAATAATAATAACAACAACAACAACAACAACAACAACTACTACTACAACAATAATAATAATCATTATTATCTTGATATTAATGACAATAAGAATAGGAATAATCTTTGTTTTAATTATTATTTTTTTTATGGTAATGATGGGGCAACAACAACAACAACAACAACAATGATAATAATAATAATAATAATAATAATAATAATAATAATAATAATAATGATAATAATAACAAATAATAATAATATTTAATGAATACATTGGTGTTGCAAGCTGCCATTTGCATAGCTCTGAAACATTGCTCCCAGTGTGTCGGCTGATGCCTTTGTTATCGCTGTGGCTGTTGGTGACGCTGTTGTTTTCATTACTATTGTATCTTGTTACACAAAAAATACATAATACTACTAGTAGTAGTATTAATAGTAGTAGAACCATCAGTAGTAGTTGTTTTTGTTCATCAACTTTTTCTTGTTCTTTTTACTACTACTACTACTACTAGTAATAATAATAATAATAATGATAATTCTGCTGTTTCTGCTTGAGCTAATGAAATTGAACATACTAATTTATACTTTATATTATATTTTATTAATTAGTATGTAGTATGGAGGATTTTCACTAAGCGAATCGCGTATCGGACCAGCTAAAAAGCATGTGAAAACCTTGAAAGGCCTAACTTTATTTTATACGAGTGCTCGAAGCATAATGTGTGTGTGTGTGTTTATATATATATATATATATATATATATATATATATATATATATATATATATATATATATATATATATATATATATATATATATATATATATATATATATATATATATATATATATATATATATATATATATATATATATATATATATATATATATATATATATATATATATATATATATATATATATATATATATATGGAAAGAATTGTCCTCAAACGCAGTCAGCTCGAATACGATAGCAACATTTAAAAATCGCCTTGATAAATATCTGATGTCAAATCCCCGGTTGTCACTGTTCACCTCCTCATAAAAATGTTACCGCGGATATTTAGTCTTTCGGTGCGATTACATCTGTCATCTGGTGAGGGTATATTTCACTGAGGAAGAAAAACAACTAATTCACAACAAAGAAAATGAATCACATCAAAGAGACCTTGGTGATGGCCAGGTTCCTCGGCGACTTACTGCTGACCCCGGTATAATTCCTTATACCATTATATGATAATGGTATAAGGAATCGAGTTCTTGCTGGGCAACTAACCCATCACTATAGTCATCTAGTAAACATGTATCCCACGCAGGCATGTTTAAGGAAGAGGAAACGCCTCATCAGATATCACTAATAAAAATATGACCGTATGAAGACTAGATGTGATAGAAGTAGACATCATCTCTTTCTTCCTTTCCTCTCAAATTACATGTTTTTTTTTTTTCTATACAAATGTTATAATTTCCCTTTTCCTGCTAAGTTCTGCAGGAGAGATGGGGAAGAGAGTTCTTCTGTGGTATCCTGTCTCTCCCACTAATAGCGTAGAATTGTTAACCAAACAACCAAGTAAGAACCACAGGGTCTGTTGCTGTTTCGTCTTCTTTGTATATTCCTTTGTATATTCCTCCACCACCACCACCACCACCACCACCAGCACCACCTACACCTCCTAGTCTTGCCCTTGCTCTTTCTCTTTCTCTTTCTCTTTCTCCTCCTCCTCCTCCTCCTCCTCCTCCTCCTCCTCCTCCTCCTCCTCCTCCTCCTCCTCCTCCTCCTCCTCCTCTTCTCCTTCTCCTTCTCCTTCTCCTTCTCCTTCTCCTCCTCCTCCTCCTGCTCCTCCTCCTCGTATACAAGTGCCACGTACTTCGTCAGTCCTTCGCCTGGGCCAAAAAACGGAAACGAATTCAGAGAATTCAATTCCAGTGTGAGAATACCGACAGTGGAAGAGAGTTACTTGTAACGGTATGTGCTAGGCAACTAGGCCTAAGGCCATACAGCTCCCGACGCCTCATCTGAAACCTGACCCCAATGCAATGTACACTAACTGAGATTGGTGGGTTCAGGAGTGAATGCAAAAATACTAACAACACATTATGAAAACGTTCTTGGCACAAAGAAGTGGCCGTGTTCATGACGTGTACCATATACCTACGTCCCTACTTCATAACCATGGGGAAGGACTTTCGCTCTGCAGGCATTATGTTATTGTAGCAGCAATGTCATAACAAGCTAATCGTTATTATTCCACACACTTGACCTTTGCTGAATATCATTTAAGTATTTTCTTCCTCATATAAAGTTAATCAATGAGTGCACGCGGGCCACACTAAATCAACTGGCGCGCGGGCCTACAGTTCAATCACACTGCTCTAGACATTTTTCTTTCCCACTCGACATAAATATAAACAACCAGAACGATCGCTTTTGGGGGATGGAAAACGAGTTTACCAATGACTCATCATAACAAAATATACGGTACTACCATAGACAGCACCCTATCAACGTACTCCTAGCTTGTTCATGAACACAGGTAGCTGTTGATAGGAAGCCTTAAATTACATCAGCCGCTTGAAAAAAAAAGAAAAAAAAACACGCCAGAGTTCAGCCGTGGACTCGCGCGTCATCAGCATCATCACCCAGTTGATTTGTCCAATTTTCCCTTATTGTTATTCAATAGCAATAAGAGAAAATGGGGAAAACTGCAAGGATAACCATGGTAATAGAAGGAAAATAAAGGAAAACATACGCGCACTCGACAACTTGAAAAAAAAAAAATTTGTCTTAGGTGGCGGTGAACAAACTTACCATATTAAATAAACTTGTTATGGCCAAATGGAGCATATAATATAAGCAACATATTAAAAAAAAATTAAAAAAAATAATAATAATGTAATTCATGGGAAACTAGATATCCTTAGATGAAATGCATGAACAAAATCAAAAAATTATGTTTTGGCCTAAAAAAGGCGAATCTGGCAGTCCTGATCTCCGACAACGTGACGTCATGCGCGGAAAACTGAAAAAAAAAAAAATGTAACAAAAGTGGGCTTGCTGGGTTCTCTATACTGTGCCTGGCGCTTTCAAGAGAGGCATCAGTCAATCAGGCTCCGGCTACCATGCGACTCCTATAAGAGTGCACTTCTCGTAAAGGAGCGCCGCACTCCTGCAGCAGTGACCCATGGTACCTCAAATCCCTATGATAGTCACTGATTGGGTCCTTGAGTTTTCAATGCCCCTCACAGCTAATTGTTCATCATGTGATGAGAAAAGGAGGAGGAGGAGGAGGAGGAGGAGGAGGAGGAGGAGGAGGAGGAGGAGGAGGAGGAGGAGGAGGAGGAGGAGCAGGAGGAGGAGGAAGAGGAGAAGGAGGAGGAGGAGGAGGAGGAGAATAAAAACAAAGCCCAAACAGCAAAAGTTCCTGAGGTCTGTACTGGGCTGTTTGGGTAACTACTCTACGCTAACTAGTGGAAGAGACAAACAGGATAGCACAGAAAGAGGAACCAAACGAATACAAAAGAAGTCCAAACAGTAACAGATCAAGAGGTCCTTGTAAGTCTGTTTGGGTAACTATTCTACTCTATTAGTGGTAGAGAAAGGATAGCACAGAAGAAGGGTCCTTCCATCCCCCACCCCCTATCCCTCCAGGCAAGGCTCACCTGAAAAAGGAAATGGTACCATGTTGTACAGAAAAAACAACATGGAGTGTAAGAGGAAACTAAGAAAGACAGGAGGACTACTTCGACCACATACAATCTACATGCCAGCACGGACAGTACGGAGTGAACGTGTTCGTTATTCAGACATGAACAATGAAAACCGGGAATTAGTGTCTACATACTTGTCAAGACAGGTTTTCAATGAGTGAACAGTACCTGAGTTAACGACGCTTGATGGAACACAATTCAACATATTTGTGACACGATTGAAATAAAATGTTTGGGTTCATTTGTTTGAAATCGCTTACTTATTATTTGCTATTGTTTCTTGTAATATTAGACATGTTGAATCTTAGGAAGAATTCCGGTCTGATATTTGTGAAACCCTTAAAAGTTTAGTAAAGCAATATCAGATCCCCTCTTAGCCTGCGTTTGGAGAGGGAGAATAGATCTCGTTCTTTAAGGCGTTCCTTGTAGGGTTTATTGCGAAGCCTTCGAGTAATTTTCGTTACTCTACTTCGTATTGTTTTTTTTCCTAATCTCTTAATATTCCTTTTATAACAGGATGACAAAAACTGTACATTGTATTCAAGATGAGGACGTACAAGTGAGTTGTACAAGGTGAGATTTTTTTTTTTTTTTGATTGGAAGGTGAAAACTATTATTTTATTGGCAATTTCAGTGACTTCGTTGCATTGTTTGCTTGGTTTAAGATCTGTTGTCACTAAAGCTCCCAGATCTTTCTCAGGATCCAAACTTTTGATGGGGGATTACTTTTTATAATTTTCCTGCCGATTGCTATTTCCAATATTTGATACGTGGCATTTATCAAAATTAAAGTTATAAGCCGCGTTTCACACCTTTCAATGAGAGTGTATGCATCATTTTGCAAAATTTGTATACATGTACATGTATACAAAGGAATACAAAGGAAAGCCAAACAGCAACAGACCTTTTGGTCCTTGCAAGGCTGTTTGGTAACTACTTCTAACTAGCTACAGGGAAGAGAGACAGGACAGCATAGCAGTAGGCTCCTCCCCACCCACCACTCCCTCCAGCTTGCGCTGGCATGGAAATAGTTGGGAAAAGTACCATGCAGTATGGAAAAATTGCCATGGAAACTTTCATAGGAAAGGATGAAAGGAAGCTCTACTATTCACCCTACGGTGAACTCTATACGCCTATCTGAAAGTTAATACAAGTTATATTAAAACTGGTGTATAATAAGAGTTTATTAGTGTATTTAGTAATTATTCGGACAAGAAGAGAGCTTGTTGAGGATTTGCTTTAAAATATTTGTCTATTTTATTTTTCAATGATTCAATAGTATGGGGGTTCACAATATGTGCAGGAAGTTTATTCCATATATTTACTATACGATTAAAGAAAAAATGTTTTGCCTCGTGGGATTTAAAACGTTTGGGTGTAATCTTGAATCCATTATTTCTTGTCAGGTTAGAATGATCAATGGTAAAATATTGATGTGCATCAATGTTACTATATCCTTTGAAAATTTTGAACACTTCAATTAGGTCTCCTCTTATCCTGCGCTTTGTTAAACTAAATAGGTTTAGTTCTTCCAGTCGTTCCTCATACGGCTTATTGCGCAATCTTGGAATCATCTTTGTAACTCTGCGCTGTATCTTTTCTAGTTTTTCAATGTCTTTTTTGAAGTATGGGGACCAGAACTGTACACAGTATTCTAGATGAGGGCGCACCAGTGAGTTATATAAGGCAAGTATAACCTTATCTGATTTAAATTCGAAGGTTCTTCCAATGAACCCTACTAATTTATTTGCTGTCTTTACTGTTTCTGTGCAGTGTTGACTCGGCCTTAGGTCGTCTGACACAACGACCCCAAGATCTTTTTCTTTATCAGCACTTGACAGTAGCATGTTATTCATTACATATCTCGCCTGAACATTGTCGCTTCCGATATGTAGAACTTTGCACTTTTCTATATTGAATCTCATCTGCCATTTTTCTGCCCAGCTTGTTAGTTTATTGAGGTCACACTGCAGTTCCTGCCATTGTGACACAGACATTACTCTACTTGTTATTTTGGTGTCGTCTACAAATTTACTTATTTTGCAGTTTATCCCTTCATCAATATCATTTATGTACATTATGAAGAGTACTGGTCCTAATACAGAGCCTTGAGGAACGCCGCTATTTACCTTATGCCACTCTGACTCTTTTCCATTAATCACAACACGCTGTTTTCTGTCAGAGAGCCAGTCTCTCAGCCATTTCAGGGTGTTTCCGGCAATGCCGTGAGCTTTTACTTTACTGATGAGTCTCTTATGGGGAACAGTATTGAAAGCTTTCTGGAAATCAAGGTAGATAACAGCTTTTGTCTCGTCATACGAGTTAAATACTTCATAAAAGAAGTCTAGTAAGTTTGTTAAGCAGGAACGCTTGGTTCTGAAACCGTGTTGCGAATCCTTTATGATTCTATTTTCTTCTAAATATTTAACAATTTTATCTCTAATTATTGTTTCCATCAGCTTGCACAATACTGAAGTGAGACTGATCGGCCTGTAATTGGCTGGGAGAGATTTATTTCCTTTTTTAAAGATTGGCGTGACATTTGCTAGTTTCCATTCGTGGGGAACTTTACCCGCTAGTAAAGTTTTATTGAATAGAATTGTAAGCGGTTTCACGAGCTCATTTCTCGCTTCTTTAAGAAGCCTGGGTGATATCTTGTCTGGCCCGGGTGTTTTGTTTACGTTCATGCTCTTTGTGACTGAGAGGATTTCACTTTCTGTGATGGTGAAGTCTGGCAGCGTGGTGCCTCGTGACTGAGGCGAGGGGGTAGGCAGACTGCCCTGAACATCCTCAGTCGTGAAGACGGTTGAAAAGTACTCGTTCAGGGTATTCGCCATGTCTGTTTCGCTTATTATTTGTTTACCATTTTCTGTTATCAATGGACCAACCGTTGATGTTAAGACCCTTTTTGCTTTTACATAACTGTAAAATTCCTTTGGGTTCGTTTTACATGAGTTCGCGATCTGAGCTTCGACAGATTTTTTGCTGCATTTGATCAGCTTTTTAGTTTTTCTACGTAAACTGTCGTGCTCTAGTTTATCATCATTATTTTGTTTTAGTATGTATTTGTGGTAAGCATTTTTCTTAGCCAGAAGGCAGCCTCTAATTTCATTGTTCCACCATTTCGGTTTGGTGTTTTTTACCTTCCGTCTGTTTCGTTGCGGTACACACAAAAAACGTTGTTTCATTTAACTTTTTAGCAAACACTTCCCATGCGTTGTTAATGTCTGGTGTTCCCAGCAGTTCATTCCAGTCTATGGATGCAAGCTGCATGCGAAGTCTCTCAAAGTTAGCACGCCGATAGTCTGGCACTTTTTCTTTACTTTCGCTTACTTTAGCTTTGTCAAAATTTATGGTGAAAAGTAAGCTACGATGATCGCTGGAACTCAGTTCTGGTCCAATTTTTAGGTCTTTTACTGACTCTTCACCAGTTGTTAAAACAATATCTAGGATATTGTTACCTCTCGTAGGATGCATGACGTGCTGGTGGAGGGAGCTTTCAAGGATACACCCGTAGAGATGCTGGCCTGCGTGAGCCGTCAGTGGTTCACCCCACCTCGTGACTGGTGGTGTTTTCGCCCTACATACATAATGTACACATACATAATGTAGATAATGTATTGTATAATGTAGTGTAGATAATGGGTGCTGGTGGATAAAGGTTGGGCGGACATGATCACGCCACCCTACGTCACACACAGGAGGAGGAGGAGGAAGAGGAGGAGGAGGAGGAGGAGGAGGAGGAGGAGGTACTCACGTGGTGTGCATGGCTCCAATAAAGTTAAACAGAAAGATTTATACCTAGTATTATAACAGAGATATCAGTCTATAATATATAGTAAGATTTATATAGGAATATATGGAGTAGGTGGCACCTGTATCCCCGACGGAGAGTGGATGGGCAGCCGCGCGGGCTGCTCGGAGTTTGCCCTACGCGATTTATCACCTGATAACCCTTCCGACCTAGTTCGACCCTTTCAACGGTCGCTCCGTGACGCTCACAACATCCACTGATTTCAGAATATGATAAATCAATATTTTTAACGTGATTTATACGAGTATTGACACAGATATTACACTGGGCCCACCCTCTCCACTTCACTCATCTCTGTGTCTTTTGTCACAAAATTTCACAAAATTTTAACCTTAAAAATACACCTTAATCACGGAGCCACACACCCACACGTCTTACCCCTACCAAGCCTGCTACTACTACTACTACTACAAGTAGTAGTAGCAGTAGTACTACTACTACTACTACTACTACTACTACTACTACTACTACTACTACTTGTAGTAGTAGTAGTAGTACTACTACTACTACTACTACTACTTGTAGTAGTAGAGTAGTACTACTACTACTACTACTACTACTACTACTACTACTTGTAGTAGTAGTAGTAGTACTACTACTACTACTACTACTACTTGTAGTAGTAGTAGTAGTAGTACTACTACTACTACTACTACTACTACTACTACTACTACTACTACTACTACTACTAGTACTACTACTACTACTACTACTACTACTACTACTACTACTACTACTACTACTACTAGTACTAGTAGTAGTAATAGTAGTAGTAGTAGTAGTAGTAGTAGTAGTAGTAGTAGTAGTAGTTGTTGTTGTTGTTGTTGTTGTTGTCGTTGTTGTAGTAAAGAGCAGGATTATTATCTGGAGTGACACCAATTCAGTTTTTGTATAATTTGTATTTTCTTACTATTATTCCACACCCTTGTCAATACATGCAAGGAAAAAAAAGAAAAGCAAAAAAAGAAAACGTATATTAAAAAAGTGAGAGGCAAGACCAGCAAGTGAAACACGCCCTGCCTTCTCCATAGACTTGACGTGTTTACTGCCGCGCTTTCCTGCCTGATAATTATACAGTCTTACGCTGGAGGCGCTTATATGTGGTGCATTTGTATGAAAGAATTTACTTTTTGCCATCATGAATCTCTCTCTCTCTCTCTCCATCTCCTCCTCTCTCCTCTCTCTCTCTCTCTCTCTCTCTCTCTCTCTCTCTCTCTCTCTCTCTCTCTCTCTCTCTCTCTCTCTTCCTCTCCTCTCTCTCTCTCTCCTCTCTCTCTCCTCTCTCTCTCTCCTCTCTCTCTCTCTCTCTCTCTCCTCTCTCTCTCTCTCTCTCTCTCTCTCTCCTCTCTCTCTCTCTCTCTCTCTCAGCTCGAATTATAGATTTCACTGAGTGGTTTAAGAACATATTCACATGTTATTCATGAGCCATCACATCCAGCAGCAGGCAGGAGGAGGAGGAGGAGGAGGAGGAGGAGGAGGAGGAGGAGGCGGAGGAGGAGAAGGAGAAGGAGGAGGAGGAGGAGGAGGAGGAGGAGGAGGAGGAGGAGGAGGAGAAGGAAAGAACACAAAGGAATACAAAGGAATGCAATGGAAGACCAAAGCTTGAGTTACTGACGAGGCTGTTTGGATAATTATTCTAGATTAACTATTATTGGGAGATACAGGATAGTACAGAAGGTTCCTCCCCACCAATCTCTCCAGCAGAAGCTGACAAGATACAGGAATTGATACCACGTGGTATAGAAAAACCACAGAGAACTTGAGAGAATAGTGAGGGAAAGAGTTGTGGTCTGTCTACTTTTGTTTGTGAGGGAGAGTGTAACTGCATGATAGTTGTGTGATGTGGTGTGTGCGTAGCGCAGGTGAAGGCACAGTTTGGTTGTTGAGGGGTGGTGCAGAATCCTTGCGTTGCGCTTTCCAGGGAGGCGGCAGTCAATCAGGCCACAGCTTCGGTCACTGTGTTTGTGTACCTTCCCTTTAGGGCTGGATACACAGGTTATCGCCTGCAACTTTGACCTCTAGTACTTAAAATCACAAAGTTGATCAATAACAGGAGAATGCGGACGAAGAAAATGAGGATTACAACATGTGATTACATAGGATAACCAAAACAAACACTCATACAGGTCTTTACATATCGCTTTGGAATTAATTTACATTAACTAGCCTTTAGTAAAGTAAGGTAGAGCAGTGTATGACTGCCAAACCGACACGCCCTCGTGCTTGTGCTGGCGTGGGAAAACCATCGCGCTGTGTGGGAAAAACTGGCTGCGTTTTGATTGGAAAGAATGAAGTGAGATTCTATTATTATTCCTATGCAAAAAAAGGAGGAGGAGGAGGAGGAGGAGGAGGGTAATAACAGCATTAGTAAAAACATCCACTTCAAACACCACTTTGTCTGTGCCTTTGGACGCACAAATTACCTCAGAATGTTACGTCATAATGAATAAGACAAGTGAAGAAGCTTACTTTCTTTTGAATACCGTCTTTTCGGAAATGTTGATTTTTTTTCTATTTTGTGCAAAAGACAAAAAAAAAAAAAAAATACAATTTTTAGTAGAGTGAAAAAAAATCTACAATTCACCCTAAGAAGGAGGAACAGAAAAATTACGAACTATACCACCACAACCACCACCACTACTACTACTACTACTACTACTACTACTACTACTACTACTACTACTACTACTACTACTACTACTACCACCACCACCACCACCACACCTCACTCTCAACTTCTCCCATTTTCACGAATTCCTCTCTTCTCTTCCCTCGCTCCACCATCCTTCATTCTCTCTCCCTTACGTTCCATCCTTCCTTTCGCCGACATAATGCTTGCAACAGACGCCCCTCCTCTTCCTCCCCCTCCTCCTCCAGTCCCGTAGCATTAGCAGGGCCTTGTCTCCCCTTATAAGCAGGGATGCTTAGTGGAGCATGTCGAAATAGCGTTGCCTAGCCGCCGCCGAGTATAGGAGTGTATTGAGGGTGCATTATCTCGGTACAGTGGCGGTGAGCGGGGAGATGGGTCGGTGAGTATGTTCAGGCGCAGATAGAGAAATGTGTTATTGGTCTGACGAATTGATTAATGAATAGGTATCTGGTTGAACAGGCAGATTTACAGATAGATGGCTGGATGAGTAAATGGTTAATAAATAGATCGACTGACTGATAAATAGATTGATATATAGATGGACAGATGGATGGATAGATAGATTGATAGATACATGAATAAATGAATAGGTATATAAGTAGATATAAATATATATAGATGGGAAGATAGACAGTTCAGTAAGTAGAAAATAGATTAGATAAATAGACAGATAGACAGATAGACAGGGATAATAGTACATAGGTGGGAAAATATGTTGATAAATTCCCGTTGATTGATAAGAAAGTGGAAGTATTAGATAGGGAGAGATATACAGGTAAAACATCGACGAATGGGTAGGTAATTGAAGAAACACAGGATGGTTGAAGAGCAATATACATAAACAAATAAGAAGAAAGTGGAAGTGTAAGCGATGAATCAGATAAAGAGAGAAATTAGCTGTATATTGATGGACAGAACATATAGAAATGCAACTGTAAATCATGGTAAACAAACTAAGATAAATAAAGGTATGTACTATGTTAGAAGGAAATGACATTAGAGAGTCAGCCAGCACATCAGACATTCAGAAAGCAGGACAGACAAAGACACATAGACACACTGACTGATGGGTGCATATGCCAAATGAAATAGTAAACAAACATTCATATATAGAATCATTACAAATAGAAAAATATCAGAAACTTTGAGGCAGACAGACTGAATTTCGCATAACGAAAATATTTGTATGTTCATGTTTGGTAACTTACACACGAGCAATGGATAAAAAAGAGAGATTTTACATATAAACCTAGAGAAACAAAGGAAAGCAAAACATTATAAAACAAAAAAGACAAAAAAAATGATTCCCTCCTGTGAATCAAGTTGCAGACAGAGACGCCCACACACACACACACACACACACACACACACACACACACACACACACACACACACACACACACACACACACACACACACACACTTTCCTGTCGCCAAAAATACACACAATTCTCCTGCTACTCTATGAATTACCTTACTAGAAATGAAAAATGCATATTATAAATTTTGTATATTGTTGTGTGGATCACTGGAATTGTGTTGAAAACATGGAGAGAGAGAGAGAGAGAGAGAGAGAGAGAGAGAGAGAGAGAGAGAGAGAGAGAGAGAGAGAGAGAGAGATGAGAGAGAGAGAGAGAGATTGGATGTCTTGCAACACAATACACATGCATATATATCGTGCACATTATTCTTCCTCTTTCTTTTTTCTTTCTTGCGACATTTGTAAAAAGCAAATGTTGAGATATTGTGTGTGTGTGTGTGTGTGGTGTGTGTGTGTGTGTGTGTGTGTGTGTGTGTGTGTGTGTGAAATAATAGACAAACGGACAGACAAACAGATATATTACAATGCACAAAATTGGACATAAGCTGGGGACAGAGACTCCCAACCAATCACACACCCACCCACACAAGACAGACAGAAGGTCAAAGATATACTGATATACGTACTGACATACATTCTTCATCTCTTCGGTCAATATGAAGACGCTACACGAACTTACATATTGTACTGTGCGTCTCGAAGGAGTAACGCCGGGAGATGACAACGTCCGCCCTTTACTGCTCAGGGAAGCACAGGGACTGAGTGTGTTGCTGGCAGTTTGTTGCAGTTTTAGGATTCCCGAAGGCTGACGAAGAGTTTTAAAAGTAAGAATGTATTGGAGAGAGAGAGAGAGAGAGAGAGAGAGAGAGAGAGAGAGAGAGAGAGAGAGAGAGAGAGAGAGAGAGAGAGAGAGAGCACAAACATAAAATCGGAGACTGAAAAAGAAAGTTTAAAGTAAAAAAAAAAAACTTCAAACGTATAGACAAGTAAATGTATATACATGCTGACACACACACACACACACACACACACACACACACACACACACACACACACACACACATACAGACATTGAGAGTCATAGCACCACACAAAAAAGACATACAAAAATGAAAAAAAGCCATAAAATAACAGAAAGAAATGGAAAAAAAAGAAAACATTGAAAGACATAAGCCGGAGTGAACAAGCGACATCAGGAAGAGAATGTAATGTAATATTAGTAGGTGCCTGAAGTTACTCGGAGAATGACATCATACTTAAAGGAAAGTGATGAAAGAAAATAGCATGCTTTAACTTGGAAAAAAAAACTGCGATAATGAACAAGGAAAATACGAGGAAATAAAGCACTAAAGTGGGAAAATGTGTAGCAGATTGAAAGAAAAAAAAACATGAAATTAAGTGCTAAAAATGGGTGATGCCTATGTAGAGAGAGAGAGAGAGAGAGAGAGAGAGAGAGAGAGAGAGAGAGAGAGAGAGAGAGAGAGAGAGAGAATGTGTCTTTCCTTTCACCTCAGATAAAAATCTATATATTTTTTACATTTCATTGGCACTGAAGAACACAGACAATGAAAAAGTAAATATGACGGTTCCTTCTTTCATATTTATTTCTTATGACATTTTATGAGACAAGACTGTACTTCGGTATTCTTATGTTATATTGTTATTTTGTCTTTTTATTTATATATTTATTCTCTGCTTATTACTTATATCTAATACATATACTTTTACTGTCCTTTGTTTTCTAACATTACTTTGTTATTTTATGCTGTTTCTTTATTGTATACATTGTTGCACGTGAGTATAAGAGTTTTTTTTTGTTTGTAAGAGGGAAAAAAAGTCATTTCGGATTTTATCTGTGGAAAGAAAACGTGTGTGGGATTTTTCTGAGGAACGTTATTCGTGTGTTGAGAGAGGAGAGTTTTTAAAGTTCATTAAATGCTCTCTCTCTCTCTCTCTCTCTCTCTCTCTCTCTCTCTCTCTCTCTCTCTCTCTCTCTCTCTCTCTCTCTCTCTCTCTCTCTCACTCTCTCTCTCTCTCTCTCTCTCTCTCTCTCTCTCTCTCTCTCTCTCTCTCTCTCTCTCTCTCTCTCTCTCTCTCTCTCTCGCTTTAGTTAACAGTGGAACCTTGCACAGTTTAAGTGGATGAGGAGAGAAAATAGAGATACAGATGGATGGATGGAAAGATAGATAGGTAGATAGATAAAAGTTAGATAGACAGATAAGTTGATAGATAGACAGATAGATAGAAGGTCATATTTGCCTTGATATCGCCGTGTAATAAGCCCCGAGGAATTCATTCTTCATAGAACGTTAATTGATTTATAGGCGGAAGGCGAAGCAAGGCAGCACATGTGAAAGGTAATGCAGGATAAGATAATGTGATATGACTGCCATTTAGCGTCCTTGTGTGTGAGGTCCACAAGGCCAGAGTGAAGGGGGAGGGCACATATCAACTTATTGTAACCTTCGTAACTCTACTGACTGGATTACATTCACGGGAGTTAGTCATTATTACATACGAGTACATACATGTTGCGACAGTAAGAAGAGTATGCCTGTGCAGGTTTTTTTTTTTTTTTTCCTTTTCTCTCTCTTTATTAACATTGGTGTTCTATTGCGGTAAAACACGATCATGCATTGGTGCGAGAGAGGATGAAACGGATTAATTTTTTAAAAATTACTGGTGTTTTCCTTCTGAGTTTCGCTAAAGTCTCTTTTTCTTTGCTTTTCTACGATTGTGTTTTCTTTTGCTTTCTGTTTTGTTGTCGTTTTATATTCTCTTGTACTGTTGATTCCTATTTTTTTTTATTTAATTTTTTTCATGCGACTTTTCCTTGCGTTATTTATATTCATCATTTGTCATTCTTCTTCTTCCCAGCTTTTCCCTATTCGGAGTCGCCGTTGTGAATGAGCCTTCTCCACGTATTTCTATTGTTTGCCATCTCTGGATTTATATTCTTCTCCCCAAGATCTCCGTTTATGCAGTCAATCCATCTTCTTTTGGGCCGTCCTCTTCTTCTAACTCCCTCCACCTCCATTTCCATGATCTCCCTTCCTACGTGGTCTTCGCCAACTCTTCTTCTCAAGTGTCCATACCACCTCAACCTTGACTCCTGGATCTTCTTGGAGACTTCAACTACTTTCACCGTTCCTCTTATGTACTTATTCCTAATTCGGTCT
>NC_087181.1:5107490-5114990 GCF_035594125.1 Scylla paramamosain
CTCCTCCTTTAATAAGATCATTGATTTATAGACTGCATTAATACGCTTTCAAACTGCACCTACTTTCAAGTTATTCCGTCCATCTCGACCCCTCTCTGGTCAGGCCCTGTGGAACCTCTGGGTCTGTGTCTGCCACTCTCTAGTACTCTCCGCTACTGAATTATTCCACTGTTACACGCTATAATATACAGTCGTTTGGGACTGCCTGTTTCCCTTAAAAAACTATCGTAATTTTCATAACATTTTACGTATCTACTATTCACATTGCTCATCTATGCATGTGATCCGCCCACAGGCGTGGTGCTTGATACAGAAGCCAGTCAGAGGGTAGGGGCAGTTTGGAGGCGGAGCGTTAAGTGGGCGTAGGCTGACTTGTCCTTCTTGGTGCCTCACGCCTCCTGGCCTACTTTCCCTTTCAAATCCTTTCTCTGCCTTGCCCCTGCTATCATTACCGTTAATCCCTCCTTGACCCAGGCTGCCTTCCCAGGTTGTATGGCCGTCTTCCTGTTGTGGAGTGCTTGGGTCCTGTGTCCTTGTTTGTGTTTCCTCGGTTTCCTCGATATCAAGTGACAATTATCTTCCCTTTCCCGTGTAGTATGATCATTTGTTATTCTCCATACTTCATTCATCTTCTCCATTTCTTCTTTCTTTTTACTTATTCTTCCTTTTTTTTCATTCCTCTTCCTTATTATTTTTTTTTCGTTTTTTCTTCTTTTTTGACAGTACAATATATATTGTAGTGCGGGGTCACCAGAAACTCTTAATTCTTCAAATTGGGTTAATGTAAGCAGTGGCGTTCCTCAATGTTCAATCTTAGGGCAGATCCTCTTCATAATATATATGAATGACATAGACGAAGGAATCAGAAGTAAACTGTCAAAATTCACAGACACTAAAATTGCTAAGAACACTCACACCAAACCAGCGTCAAATTTTGCAAAATGATGCATACACTCTCATTGAATGGTGTGAAACGTGGCTTATAACTTTAATTTTGATAAATGCCACGTATCAAATATTGGAAATAGTAATCCGCAGGAAAATTATAAAAAGTAATCCCCCATCAAAAGTTTGGATCCTGAGAAAGATCTGGGAGCTTTAGTGACAACAGATCTTAAACCAAGCAAACAATGCAACGAAGTCATTGAAATTGCCAATAAATTAATAGTTTTCACCTTCCAATCTGAAAAAAAAAAAAAAAATCTCACTTTGTACAACTCACTTGTACGTCCTCATCTTGAATACAATGTACAGTTTTTGTCATCCTGTTATAAAAGGAATATTGAGAGATTATAAAAAAAAACAATACGAAATAGAGTAACGAAAATTACTCGAAGGCTTCGCAATAAACCCTACAAGGAACGCCTTAAAGAACGAGATCTATTCTCCCTCTCCAAACGCAGGCTAAGAGGGGATCTGATATTGCTTTACTAAACTTTTAAGGCTTTCACAAATATCAGACCAGAATTCTTCCTAAGATTCAACATGTATAATATTACAAGAAACAATAGCAAATAATAAGTAAGCGATTTCAAACAAATGAAGCCAAACATTTTATTTCAATCGTGTCATAAATATGTTGAATTGTGTTCCATAAAGCGTCGTTAACTCAGGTACTGTTCACTCATTGAAAACCTGTCTTGACAAGTATGTAGACACTAATTCCCGGTTGTCATTGTTCATGTCTGAATAACGAACACGTTCACTCCGTACTGTCCGTGCTGGCATGTAGATTGTACGAGTATGTGGTCGAAGTAGTCCTCCTGTCTTTCTTAGTTTCCTCTTACACTCCATGTTGTTTTTTCTGTACAACATGGTACCATTTCCTTTTTCAGGTGAGCCTTGCCTGGAGGGATAGGGGGTGGGGGATGGAAGGACCCTTCTTCTGTGCTATCCTTTCTCTACCACTAATAGAGTAGAATAGTTACCCAAACAGACTTACAAGGACCTCTTGATCTGTTACTGTTTGGACTTCTTTTGTATTCGTTTGGTTCCTCTTTCTGTGCTATCTTGTTTGTCTCTTCCACTAGTTAGCGTAGAGTAGTTACCCAAACAGCCCAGTACAGACCTCAGGAACTTTTGCTGTTTGGACTTTGTTTTTATTCTCCCCCTCCTCCTCCTCCTCCTCCTCCTCCTCCTCCTTTTCTCATCACATGATGAACAATTAGCTGTGAGGGGCATTGAAAACTCAAGGACCCAATCAGTGACTATCATAGGGATTTGAGGTACCATGGGTCACTGCTGCAGGAGTGCGGCGCTCCTTTACGAGAAGTGCACTCTTATAGGAGTCGCATGGTAGCCTGAGCCTGATTGACTGATGCCTCTCTTGAAAGCGCCAGGCACAGTATAGAGAACCCAGCAAGCCCTCTTTTGTTACAATTTTTTTTTTTTTCAATTTTCATGACGCATGACGTCACGTTGTCGGAGATCAGGACTGCCAGATTCGCCTTTTTTAGGCCAAAACATAATTTTTGGCTTTTTTCATGCATTTGGTCTAAGGATATCTGGTTTGCCATGAATTACATTATTATTATTATTATTTATTTTTTTTAATATGTTGCTTATATATGCTCCATTTGGCCATAACAAGTTTATTTAATATGGTAAGTTTGTTCACCGCCACCTAAGACAAAACTTTTTTTTTTTCAAGTTGTCAAGTGCGCGTATGTTTTCCTTTATTTTCCTTGTTACCATGGTTATCCTTGCAGTTTTTCCCATTTTCTCTTATTGCTATTGAATAACAATAAGGGAAAATTGGACAAATCAACTGGGTGATGATGCTGATGACGCGCGAGTCCACGGCTGAACTCTGGCGTGTTTTTTTTTTTTTTTTCAAGCGGCTGATGTAATTTAAGGCTTCCTATCAACAGCTACCTGTGTTCATGAACAAGCCAGGAGTACGTTGATAGGGTGCTGTCTATGGTAGTACCGTATATTTTGTTATGATGAGTCATTGGTAAACTCGTTTTCCATCCCCCGAAAGCGATCGTTCTGGTTGTTTATATTTATGTCGAGTGGGAAAGAAAAATGTCTAGAGCAGTGTGATTGAACTGTAGGCCCGCGCGCCAGTTGATTTAGTGTGGCCCGCGTGCACTCATTGATTAATTTTATATGAGGAAAAAAATACTTAAATGATATTCAGCAAAGGTCAAGTGTGTGGAATAATAACGATTAGCTTGTTATTACATTGCTGCTACAATAACATAATGCCTGCAGAGCGAAAGTCCTTCCCCATGGTTATGAAGTAGGGACGTAGGTATATGGTACACGTCATGAACACGGCCACTTCTTTGTGCCAAGAACGTTTTCATAATGTGTTGTTAGTATTTTTGCATTCACTCCTGAACCCACCAATCTCAGTTAGTGTACATTGCATTGGGGTCAGGTTTCAGATGAGGCGTCGGGAGCTGTATGGCCTTAGGCCTAGTTGCCTAGCACATACCGTTACAAGTAACTCTCTTCCACTGTCGGTATTCTCACACTGGAATTGAATTCTCTGAATTCGTTTCCGTTTTTTGGCCCAGGCGAAGGACTGACGAAGTACGTGGCACTTGTATACACAGATCGCCACTCCAGTAGTCCGCTATAGCCCAGTGCTCAGTACACATCGTGTAATATTTGGTAAATTCTGAAGTGGAATAATATAAACTTTGGGTTTTTTTACTGCATGTTTTTGGGTCTTTTTGTAGTGCGTTTGGCCGTTTTGTCATTTTTTTTTTGTTGGCTTTGGCCTTTTTCTGCTTCAGTAATCTGGGAACCCTGAGTGTACTGCCTTCAGTTCCACCCACCACTCACTCTGCCTTAGGGCTTCATTTTAAGTTTAAGGTACATCGCATCTCTAAAGTCCATGTGCGCAGTGCTTCTTATAAAGCACTATGCAAAATGTGCTTTATTAAAATGAATTTTTCGATGTTTATTCATCAGTTTAGTTTGTCATCCATAATCAGTATTATCATTATTAGTAACATTTATAATTCCTGTGTGCACCGTTACCTTGTGAGCATAAAAGAAGAAAAACACAAACCTCAACACACTTAAGAAGAAAGTATCCTACACAACACAAATAAGTAAATCTACATAAATGTTAACTTGAGCGAAAATCAAGTTGTATGGTAATAAATAAATTCTGCAAAACAAATAGATTCAGTACATAAGTAACAGAAAAAAAACAGTAGGAAATATAGATGTAAATGCCAATGACATCGTGCAGAGCATAAAGAATAAAAAACAAGGTCTCCATCGTTACAAATACTGAACTATTAAAACTTACAGCTTACAAGATACGACGTGGAAATAAAAGGACACAAACCAGCTACACTACAGTGATGGTGCTGATGACGATGATGACGGTAATAATAATAATTTGAATGATAATAATATTAATAATAATAATAATAATAATAATAATAATAATGGTAATAATAATAAATAATAGTAATAATAATAATAATAATAATAATAATAATAATAATAATAATAATAATAATAACAACAACAACAACAGTACCACTTCACTACGTTTCGCCTCACGCGGGGAGCAGGGGTGGGAGGGGCACAGGTCTTTCTTCTTTTTCATGCAGTATTCTTTTTTATACCTATGAAGCATAAACACACTTCCAGCCTCCGCTGGTCCCCCCTACCCTCTCTCTCTTAATCCTTCCCGACGCCGCCCTTCCTCCCAGTCGGAAGCTTTCATCCTGCTGATAGGTAGTAAAGCCTGTGTGAAGAAGTGAGTGCTTCACCAACTTTTTTCAGTGACATAATTTGATTGATGTCTATGTTGAGAGTGGACGTGAATTACGAATAAAGCAATCCGTGGTTCTCTGGGCTGAGTCATTCTCGTGCTGCAGGATGGACAGGTGTAATGGTGTGTTGTTGTTATTGTTGTTGTTGTCGGTGGTGGTGGTGGTGGTGCAGCACAGGGGAGGGTTCCAGAAGGCTGCTCCATAACCAAGGAATTCCTGCCTCTGTAAAGTTCTCTGATCTTACCTACTGCTATTTGTACTCCACGACATACTCCCACAAGTCAACAGTTATCTAATTATCACTGTGGGATGAACGTTCACATTAGAATGAGCAGCAGTTTTTCTTATTGAACTTTTGGTGCTGCATGAACACAGGAAGGGAAATGATGTGTTCAAATATATCTTGCTTACCGTTGGGGTTTCATGGCGTAGTGACAGTCTTGGGAACCCAGTGTGTGTGGGATGCCAGCGGTCATATCCCATACAAAATACAATAAATAAATAACGTCATGAAAATAATTGACATCGTAATTCTTTAATACATACTGGCGTGAAAATAAGGTGGTTAAATAGAGCAAGTTTACAAAAAAGATGGGGAAGATGGGGAAATAGACCAACTTTAAAAAAAAGAAAAAGGGCCCTCGTGGCCCAGTGGGTAGAGTGATGCACTTTGAGTTTGGCGTGAGGGAAGTGAGGGGCGCGTAGGTTCGAACCCCCCTCTCGGAACTCACAAAAACCTTGAAAGAGCATCCCTCCATCACCATGTGTGATGGAACTGCCCACGGGGAGGAGGGGAGGTGAGTGCGCAGCACCTCCCTACCCCTCCCCAGGGGAGGAAGGCACCGCCTTACCGGCCCCCGGGAGAGCAAGGGAGGTGAGTGCACAGCGCTTCCCTTCTCTCCCCTACCTAACCCTGGCAAGTCTACGGACTACCAGGCAAAAAATAATAAAAATAAAAAAAAATAAAAAAAATAAAAAAATTAATTAAATAAATAAAGGTAAGTGCATAGCACTTCTCTTCTCTTCACCTAACAGAATAAAAAATATAAAGGTGAGTGCATAGCACTTTCCTTCTCTTCCAACCTACCAGGCAAAAGATAGAAAAAATAAATAAATAAAGAATTAAGGTGAGTGCATAGCACTTCCCTTGTCTCCTAACCTACCACGCAAAAAAAATAAAAAATAAATAAAATAAAATAAATAAATAAATAAAGATAAATAAATAAATAAATAAATAAAAATAAATAAATAACCTCCTTACCACCTCGGACCTCGGGAGAGCAAGGGAGGTGAGTGCACAGCACTTCCCTTCTCTCCTAAAGTCTACGGACTGCCAAACCAAAAAGAATAAAATATATATAGGTATAAAAAATAATAAAAAGATAAATGAAAAAATAAGTAAATAAAACAAAAACAATAAAACTCCTACTCCCCCCTCAATAAAACTGACTGAGTCTGGCAATCAACAATAAATAATAAAAATAAAACAATACCAACTGACTGACCCTGACAACCCCAAAGACCACCACCCCACCTGGGAAGCACGGGAGGTGAGTGTGCAGCACCTCTCTACCCTTCCCAGTCTCCCAGTTTGACTTTGACCACCAATCTGACTCATCCTACCAACTCCAAAGAGCAACTCCAACTGTACAGACCACCACCACCACCACCCTTCTGATCTCGGCAAGGTGAGTGCGTAGCACTTCCCTGGACTGACCCTGACTGACTGACCCTGGCAACTCCAAAAACAACCAACCTGACTGACTTACAGATATGTAATCACCTAACTGACTGGCCCTGGGGAGCATGGGAGGTGAGTGTGCAGCACCTCCCTACACTTCCCAGTCTCCCAGTTTGACCTGACTCATCCTGGCAACTTCAAAGAACAACTCCAAATGTACAGACCAACAGTACCTCCTACTCTGTGTCCCACTCTGACCCTGATCCATACATCCCTACATCCTACCCTGTCCTGGCTAGGTGAGTGCGTAGCACTTCCCTACCACCTGCCTTACTGACCCTGGCAACCATAAAAACAACCAACCTGACTGACCTACAAATCTTACTGTAATCTGGCAACAGACCACCAAACTGACGGACTCTGGGGAGCATGGGAGGTGAGTGTGCAGCACCTCCCTACCCTTCCCAGTCTCCCAGTTTGGCTTTGACCACCAATCTGACTCATCCTACCAACTCCAAATGTACAGACCACCACCACCACCCCTCTGATCTTGGCAAGGTGAGTGCGTAGCACTACCCTTGACTGAGTGGGCCTGACTGACTGACCCCGGCAACTCCAAAAACAACCAATCTGACAAATGTTACAAATGTAACCTGGGGAGCATGGGAGGTGAGTGTGCAGCACCTCCCTACCCTTCCCTACCCTTCCCAAAATAAATAAAAAAATAAAATAAAAATAAAAACAAAAATAAATAAAGTAAAAACAATAAAACTCCTACTCCCCCCTCAATAAAATGACTGAGTCTGGCAATCAACAATAAATAATAAAAATAAAACTATACCAACCTGACTGACCCTGACAACTCCAAAGACCACCACCCCACCTGGGAAGCACGGGAGGTGAGTGTGCAGCACCTCCCTACTCTGCCCAGCCTTTTAGTTTGACTTTGACCACCAATCTGACTCATCCTAGCAACTCTAACTGTATCGACCACCACCAGTACTCCCCACCCTGGCAACTGATCCTGGCAAGGTGAGTGCGTAGCACTTCCCGTGACTCCTCCTGGCAACTCCA
>NC_087181.1:5119990-5132490 GCF_035594125.1 Scylla paramamosain
ATGCAAACATAGTGACCTAACTATATTTTTCTCTCATGGCCTCGTATTTACGGTATGCCATTTTTCGTACACAATACGTAGTTGTCATTGATTTCCTAAAACTACTAAATATACCAGAAGACAGACCTACTGACCCATACTCGTAAATATTGTTCCACTCGTAATGTTACACCACACACACACACACACACACACACACACACACACACACACACACAGACACACACACACACACACACACACACACACACACACACACACACACACACACACACACACACACACACACACACACACACACACACACACACACACACACACACACACACAACATTAATACAAATAGATGCGCTGCAACAAAGCAACAGAGATTGGGATGCTCATTCTTACAGAGCATTATAGTGAACATGTGAGGCAGAGATAAACAGACAGACGCAGACAGACAGATTGATTTACAACACTTAGTAACATGTACTTGTTATAAGCAATTCTAAGTGACCATTACTTTCCCGTTCATTCCCATTCATTGAAGCATTTCAGTGTTGAGACGCAAAGGTAGTGTAAGTGTTGAGGCAGCGGTGGTAGTGGCCCCTTCACCTCGCAGCGAGGCAGGAAGGGGAGGCGAGGGACACCAGCAGTGACTGGCCTGAAGGCGCCTTGCGTCCCGCCTCCTCTGTGCGACCCTCTCCCTTGATTGCCTTCATGCATCAATCGCAGCATGACTTGTGCTCCTCCTCTTCAGTCTCACTTAACTACCACCTTCATATTCTAGACACCGCTGAATGTTGGCAAGCTTTACATTTATTATTTTTGCTTCTTTTTATTTTCTTATTTGATCTTGTTATATATGTAATGGTGTTTGTTCGTTTTATTTTGTTGCAGCTGTTGTGCATATTTAACATTCTCAGCGTTTGAAGTGTGTTCTGTTTTCAGTGTTGTTTTCCATGTATCCATGTGTTCTTGCTTGGAGGAATTTGACACGTTTTATTTATGACATTTCGTGTTTTTGTTCAGTATTTATTCTTTCCTCTTTTGTTCATGTGTATGTTGTTAACTCATGCAGTAAAGGATTTCTGGTGGTTCTGTTTATGATGCTTCATTTTTAGCTCTTTTTAGAATAGTGAAGCTGCATCACTTTTTTATGTGGATGTTTTGATATTTTCAGGAAAGGATGGCAGGTGGTGCCGCGGTGAACACTCCCAACACATGCAGGAGGAAAGTGAGTACCTGCTTCATTACATCATGTGCCCTCTATTTTGATCTCGCTGTTAAACTTTTTTTTTTTATTCATGTCAACGGAAACCTGTCACTGTTGCCTGCCTTTCTCCTGTCAGCTTCCCACGAATCTGTGAAGGAAAGAAAGGATGTGCTTCCATGGTATCGTGTCAGTAGTGTTATCCATTGAAGGATTAGTTTAAACCTTTTTGCAATGCGTTGTTTTTGTCTCCCATTTTTCTGCCTTCCTAGGATATATATATGAAAGAAGACAGAATGTAAATTTATTCTATAATGTTCATTGCAACATCTTACAGGGAAAAAAGTCCTTTGAGGATTGACCGAGAATCTTATTTTCAAAACTAAAATTTTTGTATTCCAGTCTTCGTGTGCTTATTTTAATTTATGCATAGAGAAAAGAAGGATACGAAATAATATGTTTTCTATAATGGTGTCATCTTTTTGGTATAAATATTTACTTAGAGATTCAATTGAAACCTAACAATTAGCTGTCATTTTTGCGTTCGTTATATATATATATATATATATATATATATATATATATATATATATATATATATATATATATATATATATATATATATATATATATATATATATATATATATATATATATATATATATATATATATATATATATATATTTTTTTTTTTTTTTTTTTTTTTTTTGTATTTTTTTTTTTTTTTTTTTGTATGTACGTATATATGAGTGAAGAAAGGAAAGATGCAATTCCAAAAAATCTTTCCACAATAATGGGAATATTCACTTGAGGTCTTTTTTAGGTAACAAATATCAGATCTTCTAGTTTATATGCCTATTTATCCTTTAGTGTGTTTTACCGTTATGTAGATTAATAATATTTTGCACGTTATGATAAAGTGTCCTTGGAAACTATTACTGTAACATATTTCATTTAGTGTGAATTTGGTTTCCACGTAAAAAAAAAGAAAAAAAAACTTTCCTTCTATGGAGAAAAGATATTTATATTTTCTTTGTTCAATTGGTATTGATATTATTTTTAACTCTGATTTCCCGGGAAGCGCCACCACCATGATATTTGTGACCTAACCTAAGGTAACTTTTTAGCGTCATAACCTTTGTTGCAGCTTTATTCAAGTAAAATCAAAGAGAGGAAAGCTTGTATAGTTCTGTGAAGTGTTCTTATTTGTCTCTGTGTGTGTTGATTGTCGCCTTGAAAAGTCAAGGTGACGTGGGCCTTGATGACTAGAGCCGGCCCACACTATTTGTCTCCCTTTTTTTAGAGGCTCGTCGTTGTAGATTTCTGAAAATATTAGTTTTCCTCACGTTTTTATTTTCCTTGTCAGCGAATGAAAGATAATTCATGATTTTCTTAATCATTTAGTAACGTATTTAATATCTTTGGAGGGATCATTCCCGTAGCGGAGCGAGGGGGCTCTATTTTTGTTACCGCACATCTGTACACCCACACCCCACCGCTCCCGCCTGGCCCTGGAGGGCACAACGATGATTTGGCCAGGAGCACCTTTTGATGTCCATCGTATATAAAAGTTTCGATTTCATTTTCGGAAACACTTCTTGGTAACTTTTGAAGGCGTATCTTTGTTATTTTATTTAATTTCTTCGTCAGACTCACCTTTTTTTGCTGTATTTTGCATATTTCGATTTATCGGCATGTGGGCGAAGGTTTCTGACTCGCAACTCGCACAACTATCGCCTCATCACTACAGATCGAGCTCGAGCGCACAAAATGCGCCAATTACTTGCCATAACTCACTTCATATACGGGAAAGGGTTGTGGGAAGAAGGTGTTGTGAGGAGTAAACATAGGAGAAATTAGTTAAATCTAGAAAGGTAGCTAGCTCAGGGAAGGTGAGAAATAGCTTAAGTATTTACCACACAAAATGTAGCAGTATTTTGAATAAAATAGACTTGCTTAGAAGAATAGTGTGTGTAGAGAAATTTGATATCATTGCTTTAACTGAAACTTGGTTAGATATGTGAGGAAAAGTATTTAATCCAGAGGTCAAGATAGATGGTTATACATTGTTCTATAAAGATATGGAAAACAGGAGAGGAGGAGGCGTCGCGTTATACGTTAGGGACACATTACAGTGTTATATTAACAGTAGAATTAAAACAGATAACAAAGCAGAGTCGATATGGGTAGATATTAAGGAAGGATCACAGTCAGTAGTACTGGGAGTAGTGTACAGACCACCGACCAGTACAAAGGAAATTAACACCTCACTGTGGCAGGAAATAAATAGAGTAGGCAGGCACAGTCAGGTATGTGTGGTAGGAGATTTTAATTTTAGGAATATCGACTGGAGTCTGATGGTGGGTAACAAGGAAGCAGAATTTTTTAAGGTAATTCAGGATAATTTTTTAAAACAGGTAGTCGTAGAACCCACAAGGGGGAATAATATTCTAGATTTAATTCTTACTAACACGGAGGAAGCAGTCACGCAGGTAGAGGTTGGAGGACAGCTAGGTAACATTGACCATAGGGAAATTAGGTACAATTTAAAATGGGAAGAAACTTTTAGAAGCAATAACACTAGTAAAATACTTGACTTTAGGAGAGCAGAATTTGAGGAATTAAAAAGGTACCTCCAAGGAGTTGACTGGCAACGGATGCAGGGTGAGGTCAGGTCCGGGACGGAGTTGAGAGAGATAAGGCAAGATGTGAGAGGTGAGGTGAGGTGTGAGGGTGTAGGACAAGAGGAGGTAAGATGTGTTCGGAAGGGGCGGAGGAGAGAGGGAGGGGTATATGGGTGTGAGTATGGTGGAATGTCAGGTCATGCTGAAATGAGAGAGGTGAGGTCGAGGCGAGTAGATGAGCGAGTAGAGAGGATGGTAGGGGCCGAGATGAAGGAATTAGGTGAAGTAAATGTAGATGAATTGTATAAATATTTCGTAGATAAGGTTCATACAGGTCAGTTAGCATATATCCCTTATAGGGCAATAAGATCACAGAAAAATTATCCTAAATGAATGACTGCTAGGTTAAAACATTATATAGGTGGAAGAGAAGTATATATAAGACATTAAGGGCAGGTGAAGAAGTTTTAAGGTCACAATATAATGAATTAGTTAGAACAGTCAGGAAGTTAACGAGGAAAGCTAAGGGCAATTATGAATTAAGTGTAGCCAGTCATGTGAAGACGGACCCCCAAGGGATTTTATCAGGAATAGAGGACGAAGAATAAGGATACTATAGGTCCATTAAAGGCAGCAGATGGGGAGCTGGTTAGTTCTGGGGAGGAGATTAGTAAAATTCTGAATGAGTATTTTTCATCTGTCTTCACCCAGGAAAACATGCAGGATATGCCAGATAGTGAACAGATGTTTAGAGCAGATGAGAATGAGAAGCTGACAGATATTTCCATAAGTAGAGAGATAGTGGAACAGGAGATAGATAGGCTAAAAAATGTTCAAGACTCCAGGACCAGATGAAATATATCCCAGAGTACTTAAGGAATGCAAAGAGGTTATTAGTGAGCTGTTAGTCTCTGTCTTTAGGTAATCACTTGAGTCAGGTGAGGTACCAGTAATGTGGAAGCAGGCTAATGTAGTACCCATCATTAAGAAAGGAGATAAAACTTTAGCGTCTAACTATAGATCTGTCAGCTTAAATTCAGTTATAGGTAAAATATTAGAGTTAATAAGAGCGAGGAACATTAGGGAACATTTAGACAAACATAACTTGATAAATCAATCACAGCATGGCTTCACGAAGGGGAAGTCTTGCATGACAAACTTGTTAAGTTTTTCCAGTAAACAGTACGAGGCAGTAGATAATGGTGATAGTTATGATATCTTGTATCTGGACTTTAGTAAAGCATTTGACAAGGTACCCCATGAAGGGCTCCTGAGAAAGGTTAGGGCACACGGGATAGATGGGAAAGTGTTAGGCTGGATAGGGTCATGGCTTAGCGACAGGCGAGAAAGAGTTGTAATAAACGGCTCGAAATCCGAGTGATGTCATGTAATCAGTGGGGTGCCACAGGGATCAGTATTAGGGACATTGTTATTTCTAATATATATCAATGCCTTGGTTAGTGGAATTAGTAGTGATGTTAGTAAATTTGCGGATGACACAAAGATAGATTAATTAGATCAGAAACGGGTGCCTTCGCCTTGCAGGCAGATTTAGGATGAATAAATGGACGGACATATGGCAAATGCAATTTAGTATCAATAAATGTAAAGTACTTACCGTAGATAGAGGAAACCCACACAGTAGGTACACATTAAACGAACAATCTCTGGTAGTTACAGGGTACGAGAAAGATTTAGGAGTTATAGTTAGCTGTGAACTCCGTCTAGGAAAACAATGCATAGAGGCTAGAAACAGGACAAATAGAGTACTAGGATTAATTTTTAGGAGTGTTAAAAGTAGAAGGCCGGAAGTAATATTAATGATATTCTTGGCGCTGGTCAGACCTCATCTAGACTATGTTGTGCAATTCTGGTCTCCACATTACAGGAAAGATATAGGTGTATTAGAATCAGTACAGAGGAGAATGACAGAAAGGATACAGGGGATGAGGAGTATTCCTTACGAGGCGAGATTGAAGTCATCAAATTTACATTCTTTAGAGAGACGTAGGTTAAGAGGGGACGTGATAGAAGTCTTTAAGTTCCCTTTCAATAGTCCAGGAGTCAAGCAATATCTTCATTCTTTCATCCCTTTCATTGGTAAACTCTGGAATTCTCTGCCTGTTTCTGTTTTTTCCCCTTCCTGTGACTAGTTGTTTTAAGAGTATTGAGGCACTTCCAGAAACATATTTAGTTTTTATATTGACTTTTAATTTTTTATCTTTTTTTTTTTTTTGTCTGTATGTATGGAAGCGGGCAACTGAAAAGATTTTTTTTTGTTCCTCTGTTTGCCATTCGCCAAGAAGATATGAGAGCGTGAGTATAAATAATGGCTATATGCAAATGTAAGAATACCATTTTATACTGACTCTAAATTAAAACATGTATTGCATTGTTTACTCCAGTTTACTCAAGTTGAACCGTCCGATATCTTTTGCATCTAAATGATTTTTGTGTTCAGCTATTTGAATTTTTATTTCCAAATGCAGCTCCATGTTTTTGAGAAGCACAGAGGGTTGGAGAAAGACAAATCTTTCCTGATTCTTAATAGGTGAATGTTAATAACAGTAGTAGTAGCAATAGTAGTAGTAGTAGTAGTAGTAGTAGTAGTAGTAGTAGTAGTAGTACTACTACTACTACTACTACTACTACTACTACTACTACTACTACTACTACTACTACTACTACTACTACTTGTTGTAGTAGTAGTACTACTACTACTACTACTACTACTACTACTACTACTACTACTACTACTAGTAGTAGTAGTAGTAGTAGTAGTAGTAGTAGTAGTTGTTGTTGTTGTTGTTGTTGTTGTTGTTTTTGTTGTTGTTGTCGTTGTTGTTGTAGTAAAGAGCAGGATTATTATCTGGAGTGACACCAATTCAGTTTTTGTATAATTTGTATTTTCTTACTATTATTCCACACCTTGTCAATCCATGCAAGGAAAAAAAAAGAAAAGCAAAAAAAGAAAACGTATATTAAAAAAGTGAGAGGCAAGACCAGCAAGTGAAAACACGCCCTGCCTTCTCCATAGACTTGACGTGTTTACTGCCGCGCTTCCTGCCTGATAATTATACAGTCTTACGCTGGAGGCGCTTAATGTGGTGCATTTGTATGAAAGAATTTACTTTTTGCCATGAATCTCTCTCTCTCTCTCTCTCTCTCTCTCTCTCTCTCTCTCTCTCTCTCTCTCTCTCTCTCTCTCTCTCTCTCTCTCTCTCTCTCTCTCTCTCTCTCTCTCTCTCTCTCTCTCTCTCTCTCTCTCAGCTCGAATTATGATTTCACTGAGTGGTTTAAGAACATATTCACATGTTATTCATGAGCCATCACATCCAGCAGCAGGCAGGAGGAGGAGGAGGAGGAGGAGGAGGGAGGAGGAGGAGGAGGAGGAGGAGGAGGAAAGAACACAAAGGAATACAAAGGAATGCAACGGAAGACCAAACCTTGAGTTACTGACGAGGCTGTTTGGATAATTATTCTACATTAACTATTATTGGGAGATACAGGATAGTACAGAAGGTTCCACCCCACCAATCTCTCCAGCAGAAGCTGACAAGATACAGGAATTGATACCACGTGGTATAGAAAAACCACAGAGAACTTGAGAGAATAGTGAGGGAAAGAGTTGTGGTCTGTCTACTTTTGTTTGTGAGGGAGAGTGTAACTGCATGATAGTTGTGTGATGTGGTGTGTGCGTAGCGCAGGTGAAGGCACAGTTTGGTTGTTGAGGGGTGGTGCAGAATCCTTGCGTTGCGCTTTCCAGGGAGGCGGCAGTCAATCAGGCCACAGCTTCGGTCACTGTGTTTGTGTACCTTCCCTTTAGGGCTGGATACACAGGTTATCGCCTGCTACTTTGACCTCTAGTAATTAAAATCACAAAGTTGATCAATAACAGGAGAATGCGGACGAAGAAAATGAGGATTACAACATGTGATTACATAGGATAACCAAAACAAACACTCATACAGGTCTTTATATATCGCTTTGGAATTAATTTACATTAACTACCCTTTAGTAAAGTAAGCTAGAGCAGTGTATGACTGCCAAACCGACACGCCCTCGTGCTTGTGCTGGCGTGGGAAAACCATCGCGCTGTGTGGGAAAAAACTGGCTGCGTTTTAATTGGAAAGAATGAAGTGAGATTCTATTATTATTCCTATGCAAAAAAAGTAGTAGGAGGAGGAGGAGGAGGAGGGTAATAACAGCATTAGTAAAAACATCCACTTCAAACACCCCTTTGTCTGTGCCTTTGGACGCACAAATTACCTCAGAATGTTACGTCATAATGAATAAGACAAGTGAAGAAGCTTACTTTCTTTTGAATACCGTCTTTTCGGAAATGTTGATTTTTTTTCTATTTTGTGCAAAAGACAAAAAAAAAAAAAAAATACAATTTTTAGTAGAGTGAAAAAAAATCTACAATTCACCCTAAGAAGGAGGAACAGAAAAATTACGAATTATACCACCACAACCACCACCACTACTACTACTACTACTACTACTACTACTACTACTACTACTACTACTACTACTACTACTACTACTACTACTACTACTACTACTACCACCACCACCACCACCACACCTCACTCTCAACTTCTCCCATTTTCACGAATTCCTCTCTTCTCTTGCTTCGCTCCACCATCCTTCATCCTCTCTCCCTTACGTTCCATCCTTCCTTTCGCCGACATAATGCTTGCAACAGACGCCCCTCCTCTTCCTCCCCCTCCTCCTCCAGTCCCGTAGCATTAGCAGGGCCTTGTCTCCCCTTATAAGCAGGGATGCTTAGTGGAACATGTCGAAATAGCGTTGCCTAGCCGCCGCCGAGTATAGGAGTGTATTGAGGGTGCATTATCTCGGTACAGTGGCGGTGAGCGGGGAGATGGGTCGGTGAGTATGTTCAGGCGCAGATAGAGAAATGTGTTATTGGTCTGACGAATTGATTAATGAATAGGTATCTGGTTGAACAGGTAGATTTACAGATAGATGGCTGGATGGGTAAATGGTTAATAAATAGATCGACTGACTGATAAATAGATTGATATATAGATGGACAGATGGATGGATAGATAGACTGATAGATACATGAATAAATGAATAGGTATATAAGTAGATATAAATATATATAGATGGGAAGATAGACAGTTCAGTAAGTAGAAAATAAATTAGATAAATAGACAGATAGACAGATAGACAGGGATAATAGTACATAGGTGGGAAAATATGTTGATAAATCCCCGTTGATTGATAAGAAGGTGGAAGTATTAGATAGGGAGAGATATACAGATAAAACATCGACGAATGGGTAGGTAAGTGAAGAAACACAGGATGGTTGAAGAGCAATATACATAAACAAATAAGAAGAAAGTGGAAGTGTAAGCGATGAATCAGATTAAGAGAGAAATTAGCTGTATATTGATGGACAGAACATATAGAAATGCAACTGTAAATCATGGTAAACAAACTAAGATAAATAAAGGTATGTACTATGTTAGAAGGAAATGACATTAGAGAGTCAGCCAGCACATCAGACATTCAGAAAGCAGGACAGACAAAGACACATAGACACACTGACTGATGGGTGCATATGCCAAATGAAATAGTAAACAAACATTCATATATAGAATCATTACAAATAGAAAAATATCAGAAACTTTGAGGCAGACAGACTGAATTTCGCATAACGAAAATATTTGTATGTTCATGTTTGGTAACTTACACACGAGCAATGGATAAAAAAGAGAGATTTTACATATAAACCTAGAGAAACAAAGGAAAGCAAAACATTATAAAACAAAAAAGACACAAAAAAAAAATTATTCCTCCTGTGAATCAAGTTGCAGACAGAGGCGCCCACACACACACACACACACACACACACACACACACACACACACACACACACACACACACACACACACACTTTCCTGTCGCCAAAAATACACACAATTCTCCTGCTACTCTATGAATTACCTTACTAGAAATGAAAAATGCATATTATAAATTTTGTATATTGTTGTGTGGATCACTGGAATTGTGTTGAAACCATGGAGAGAGAGAGAGAGAGAGAGAGAGAGAGAGAGAGAGAGAGAGAGAGAGAGAGAGAGAGAGAGAGAGAGAGAGAGAGAGAGAGAGAGAGAGAGAGAGAGAGAGAGAGAGAGAGAGAGAGAGAGAGAGAGAGAGAGAGAGAGAGAGAGAGAGAGAGAGAGAGAGAGAGAGATTGGATGTCTTGCAACACAATACACATGCATATATATCGTGCACATTATTCTTCCTCTTTCTTTTTTCTTTCTTGCGACATTTGTAAAAAGGAAATGTTGAGATATTGTGTGTGTGTGTGTGTGTGTGTGTGTGTGTGTGTGTGTGTGTGTGTGTGTGTGTGTGTGTGTTTGTGTGTGAAATAATAGACAAACGGACAGACAAACAGATATATTACAATGCACAAAATTGGACATAAGCTGGGGACAGAGACTCCCAACCAATCACACACCCACCCACACAAGACAGGCAGAAGGTCAAAGATATACTGATATACGTACTGACATACATTCTTCATCTCTTCGGTCAATATGAAGACGCTACACGAACTTACATATTGTCCTGTGCGTCTCGAAGGAGTAACGCCGGGAGATGACAACGTCCGCCCTTTACTGCTCAGGGAAGCACAGGGACTGAGTGTGTTGCTGGCAGTTTGTTGGAGTTTTAGGATTCCCGAAGGCTGACGAAGAGTTTTAAAAGTAAGAATGTATTGGAGAGAGAGAGAGAGAGAGAGAGAGAGAGAGAGAGAGAGAGAGAGAGAGAGAGAGAGGAGAGAGAGAGAGAGAGAGAGAGAGAGAGAGAGAGAGAGAGAGAGAGAGAGAGAGCACAAACATAAAATCGGAGACTGAAAAAGAAAGTTTAAAGTAAAAAAAAAAAAAACGTCAAACGTATAGAAAGTAAATGTATATAAATGCTGACACACACACACACACACACACACACACACACACACACACACACACACACACACACACACACACACACACACACACACACACACACACACACACACACACACACACGCAAACACACACACATACAGACATTGAGAGTCATAGCACCACACAAAAAAGACATATAAAAATGAAAAAAGCCATAAAATAACAGAAAGAAATGAAAAAAAAAAGAAAACATTGAAAGACCTAAGCCGGAGTGAACAAGTGACATCAGGAAGAGAATGTAATGTAATATTAGTAGGTGCCTGATGTTACTCGGAGAATGACATCATACTTAAAGGAAAGTGATGAAAGAAAATAGCATGCTTTAACTTGGAAAAAAAAAACTGCGATAATGAACAAGGAAAATACGAGAAAATAAAGCACTAAAGTGGGAAAATGTGTAGCAGATTGAAAGAAAAAAAACATGAAATTAAGTGCTAAAAATGGGTGATGCCTACGTAAAGAGAGAGAGAGAGAGAGAGAGAGAGAGAGAGAGAGAGAGAGAGAGAGAGAGAGAGAGAGAGAGAGAGAGAGAGAGAGAGAGAGAGAGAATGTGTCTTTCCTGTCACCTCAGATAAAAATCTATATATTTTTTTACATTTCATTGGCACTGAAGAACACAGACAATGAAAAAGTAAATATGACGGTTCCTTCTTTCATATTTATTTCTTATGACATTTTATGAGACAAGACTGTACTTCGGTATCCTTATGTTATATTGTTATTTTGTCTTTTTATTTATTTATTTATTCTCTGCTTATTACTTATATCTAATACATATACTTTTACTGTCCTTTGTTTTCTAACATTACTTTGTTATTTTATGCTGTTTCTTTATTGTATACATTGCTACACATGAGTATAAGAGTTTTTTTTTTTTTTTTTTTGTAAGAGGGAAAAAAAGTCATTTCGGATTTTATCTGTGGAAAGAAAACGTGTGTGGGATTTTTCTGAGGAACGTTATTCGTGTGTTGAGAGAGGAGAGTTTTTAAACTTCATTAAATGCTCTCTCTCTCTCTCTCTCTCTCTCTCTCTCTCTCTCTCTCTCTCTCTCTCTCTCTCTCTCTCTCTCTCTCTCTCTCTCTCTCTCTCTCTCTCTCTCTCTCTTTAGTTAACAGTGGAACCTTGCACAGTTTAAGTGGATGAGGAGAGAAAATAGAGGTACAGATGGATGGATGGATAGATAGATAGGTAGATAGATAAAAGTTAGATAGACAGATAAGTAGATAGATAGACAGATAGATAGAAGGTCATATTTGCCTTGATATCGCCGTGTAATAAGCCCCGAGGAATTCATTCTTCATAGAACGTTAATTGATTTATAGGCGGAAGGCGAAGCAAGGCAGCACATGTGAAAGGTAATGCAGGATAAGATAATGTGATATGACTGCCATTTAGCGTCCTTGTGTGTGAGGTCCACAAGGCCAGAGTGAAGGGGGAGGGCACATATCAACTTATTGTAACCTTCGTAACTCTACTGACTGGATTACATTCACGGGAGTTAGTCATTATTACATACGAGTACATGCATGTTGCGACAGTAAGAAGAGTATGCCTGTGCCGGTTTTTTTTTTTTTTTCCTTTTCCCTCTCTTTATTAACATTGGTGTCCTATTGCGGTAAAAAACGATCATGCATTGGTGCGAGAAAGGATGAAACGGATTATTTTTTTTTTAAATTACTGGTGTCTTCCTTCTGAGT
>NC_087181.1:5137490-5144990 GCF_035594125.1 Scylla paramamosain
TAGACACTAATTCCCGGTTGTCATTGTTCATGTCTGAATAACGAACACGTTCACTCCGTACTGTCCGTGCTGGCATGTAGATTGTATGTGGTCGAAGTAGTCCTCCTGTCTTTCTTAGTTTCCTCTCACACTCCATGTTGTTTTTTTCTGTACAACGTGGTACCATTTCCTTTTTCAGGTGAGCCTTGCCTGGAGGGATAGGGGGTGGGGGATGGAAGGACCCTTCTTCTGTGCTATCCTTTCTCTACCACTAATAGAGTAGAATAGTTACCCAAACAGACTTACAAGAACCTCTTGGTCTGTTTCTGTTTGGACTTCTTTTGTATTCGTTAGGTTTCTCTTTTTGTGCTATCCTGTTTGTCTCTTCCACTAGTTAGCGTAGAGTAGTTACCCAAACAGCCCAGTACAGACCTCAGGAACTTTTGCTGTTTGGACTTTGTTTTTATTCTCCTCCTCCTCCTCCTCCTCCTCCTCCTCCTCCTCCTCCTCCTCCTCCTCCTCCTCCTCCTCCTCCTCCTCCTCCTCCTCCTCCTCCTCCTCCTCCTCCTCCTCCTCCTCCTCCTCCTCCTCCTCCTCCTCCTCCTCCTCCTCCTCCTCCTCCTCCTCCTCTCACCACATGATGAACAATTACCTGTGAGGGGCATTGAAAACTGAACAACCCAATCAGTTAGTGACTATCATAGGGATTTGAGGTACCAGGGGTCACTGCTGCAGGAGTGCGGCGCTCCTTTACGAGAAGTGCACTCTTATAGGAGTCGCATGGTAGCCGGAGCCTGATTGACTGATGCCTCTCTTGAAAGCGCCAGGCACAGTATAGAGAACCCAGCAAGCCCACTTTTGTTACAATTTTTTTTTTTCAATTTTCCGCGCATGACGTCACGTTGTCGGAGATCAGGACTGCCAGATTCGCCTTTTTTAGGCCAAAACATAATTTTTGGCTTTTTTCATGCATTTTGTCTAAGGATATCTGGTTTGCCATGAATTACATTATTATTATTATTTTTTTTTTTAATATGTTGCTTATAATTTATATGCTCCATTTGGCCATAACAAGTTTATTTAATATGGTAAGTTTGTTCACCGCCACCTAAGACAAAACTTTTTTTTTCAAGTTGTCAAGTGCGCGTATGTTTTCCTTTATTTTCCTTGTTACCATGGTTATCCTTGCAGTTTTTCCCATTTTCTCTTATTGCTATTGAATAACAATAAGGGAAAATTGGACAAATCAACTGGGTGATGATGCTGATGACGCGCGAGTCCACGGCTGAACTCTGGCGTGTTTTTTTTTTTTTTTTTCTAGCGGCTGATGTAATTTAAGTCTTCCTATCAACAGCTACCTGTGTTCATGAACAAGCCAGGAGTACGTTGATAGGGTGCTGTCTATGGTAGTACCGTATATTTTGTTATGATGAGTCATTGGTAAACTCGTTTTCCATCCCCCAAAAGCGATCGTTCTGGTTGTTTATATTTATGTCGAGTGGGAAAGAAAAATGTCTAGAGCAGTGTGATTGAACTGTAGGCCCGCGCGCCAGTTGGTTTAGTGTGGCCCGCGTGCACTCATTGATTAATTTTATATGAGGAAAAAAATACTTAAATGATATTCAGCAAAGGTCAAGTGTGTGGAATAATAACGATTAGCTTGTTATGACATTGCTGCTACAATAACATAATGCCTGCAGAGCGAAAGTCCTTCCCCATGGTTATGAAGTAGGGACGTAGGTATATGGTACACGTCATGAACACGGCCACTTCTTTGTGCCAAGAACGTTTTCATAATGTGTTGTTAGTATTTTTGCATTCACTCCTGAACCCACCAATCTCAGTTAGTGTACACTGGATTGGGGTCAGGTTTCAGATGAGGCGTCGGGAGCTGTATGGCCTTAGGCCTAGTTGCCTAGCACATACCGTTACAAGTAACTCTCTTCCACTGTCGGTATTCTCACACTGGAATTGAATTCTCTGAATTCGTTTCCGTTTTTTGGCCCAGGCGAAGGACTGACGAAGTACGTGGCACTTGTATACACAGATCGCCACTCCAGTAGTCCGCTATAGCCCAGTGCTCAGTACACATCGTGTAATATTTGGTAAATTCTGAAGTGGAATAATATAAACTTTGGGTTTTTTTACTGCATGTTTTTGGGTCTTTTTGTAGTGCGTTTGGCCGTTTTGTCTTATTTTTTTTGTTGGCTTTGGCCTTTTTCTGTTTCAGTAATCTGGGAACCCTGAGTGTACTGCCTTCAGTTCCACTCACCACTCACTCTGCCTTAGGGCTTCATTTTAAGTTTAAGGTACATCGCATCTCTAAAGTCCATGTGCGCAGCGCTTCTTATAAAGCACTATGCAAAATGTGCTTTATTAAAATGAATTTTTCGATGTTTATTCATCAGTTTAGTTTGTCATCCATAATCAGTATTATCATTATTAGTAACATTTATAATTCCTGTGTGCACCGTTACCTAGTGAACATAAAAGAAGAAAAACACAAACCTCAACACACTTAAGAAGAAAGTATCCTACACAACACAAATAAGTAAATCTACGTAAATGTTAACTTGAGCGAAAATCAAGTTGTATGGTAATAAATCCATTCTGCAAAACAAATAGATTCAGTACATAAGTAACAGAAAAAAACAGTAGGAAATATAGATGTAAATGCCAATGACACCGTGCAGAGCATAAAGAATAAAAAACAAGGTCTCCATCGTTACAAATACTGAACTATTAAAACTTACAGCTTACAAGATACGACGCGGAAATAAAAGGACACAAACCAGCTACACTACAGTGATGGTGCTGATGACGATGATGACGGTAATAATAATAATTTTAATGATAATAATAATAGTAATAATAATAATTAATAATATATAATAATTATAATAGTAATAATAATAATAATAATAATAATAATAATAATAATAATAATAATAACAACAACAACAACAACAACAACAGTACCACTTCAGCACGTATCGCCTCACGCGGGGAGCAGGGGTGGGAGGGACACAGGTCTTTCTTCTTTTTCATGCAGTATTCTTTTTTATACCTATGAAGCATAAACACACTTCCAGCCTCCGCTGGTCCCCCCTACCCTCTCTCTCTTAATCCTTCCCGACGCCGCCCTTCCTCCCAGTCGGAAGCTTTCATCCTGCTGATAGGTAGTAAAGCCTGTGTGAAGAAGTGAGTGCTTCACCAACTTTTTTCAGTGACATAATTTGATTGATGTCTATGTTGAGAGTGGACGTGAATTACGAATAAAGCAATCCGTGGTTCTCTGGGCTGAGTCATTCTCGTGCTGCAGGATGGACAGGTGTAATGGTGTGTTGTTGTTATTGTTGTTGTTGTCGGTGGTGGTGGTGGTGGTGCAGCACAGGGGAGGGTTCCAGAAGGCTGCTCCATAACCAAGGAATTCCTGCCTCTGTAAAGTTCTCTGATCTTACCTACTGCTATTTGTACTCCACGACATACTCCCACAAGTCAACAGTTATCTAATTATCACTGTGGGATGAACGTTCACATTAGAATGAGCAGCAGTTTTTCTTATTGAACTTTTGGTGCTGCATGAACACAGGAAGGGAAATGATGTGTTCAAATATATCTTGTTTACCGTTGGGGTTTCATGGCGTAGTGACAGTCTTGGGAACCCAGTGTGTGTGGGATGCCAGCGGTCATATCCCATACAAAATACAATAAATAAATAACGTCATGGAAATAATTGACATCGTAATTCTTTAATACATACTGGCGTGAACATAAGGTGGTTAAATAGAGCAACTTTACAAAAAAGATGGGGAAGATGGGGAAATAGACCAACTTTAAAAAAAAGAAAAAGGGCCCTCGTGGCCCAGTGGGTAGAGTGATGCACTTGGAGTTTGGCGTGAGGGAAGTGAGGGGCGCGTAGGTTCGAACCCCCCTCTCGGAACTCACAAAAACCTTGAAAGAGCATCCCTCCATCACCATGTGTGATGGAACTGCCCACGGGGAGGAGGGGAGGTGAGTGCGCAGCACCTCCCTACCCCTCCCCAGGGGAGGAAGGCACCGCCTTACCGGCCCCCGGGAGAGCAAGGGAGGTGAGTGCACAGCGCTTCCCTTCTCTCCCCTACCTAACCCTGGCAAGTCTACGGACTACCAGGCAAAAAATAATAAAAATAAAAAAAAATAAAAACAAACAAAAAAAAAATAAATAAATAAATAAAGGTAAGTGCATAGCACTTCTCTTCTCTTCACCTAACAGAATAAGAAATATAAAGGTGAGTGCATAGCACTTTCCTTCTCTTCCAACCTACCAGGCAAAAGATAGAAAAAAAAAAATAAATAAAGAATTAAGGTGAGTGCATAGCACTTCCCTTGTCTCCTAATCTACCACGCAAAAAAAAAAAAATAAATAAATAAAATAAAATAAATAAATAAATAAAGATAAATAAATAAATAAATAAATAAAAATAAATAAAAACCTCCTTACCACCTCGGACCTTGGGAGAGCAAGGGAGGTGAGTGCACAGCACTTCCCTTCTCTCCCCAAGTCTACGGACTGCCAGACCAAAAAGAATAAAATATATATAGGTATAAAAAATAATAAAAGTAATAAAAAAAAGATAAATGAAAAAAATAAGTAAATAAAACAAAAACAATAAAACTCCTACTCCCCCCTCAATAAAACTGACTGAGTCTGGCAATCAACAATAAATAATAAAAATAAAACAATACCAACTGACTGACCCTGACAACCCCAAAGACCACCACCCCACCTGGGAAGCACGGGAGGTGAGTGTGCAGCACCTCCCTACCCTTCCCAGTCTCCCAGTTTGACTTTGACCACCACCAATCTGACTCATCTTACCAACTCCAAAGAGCAACTCCAACTGTACAGACCACCACCACCACCACCCTTCTGATCTCGGCAAGGTGAGTGCGTAGCACTTCCCTGGACTGACCCTGACTGACTGACCCTGGCAACTCCAAAAACAACCAACCTGACTGACTTACAGATATGTAATCACCTAACTGACTGGCCCTGGGGAGCATGGGAGGTGAGTGTGCAGCACCTCCGTACACTTCCCAGTCTCCCAGTTTGACCTGACTCATCCTGGCAATTTCAAAGAACAACTCCAAATGTACAGACCAACAGTACCTCCTACTCTGTGTCCCACTCTGACCCTGATCCATACATCCCTACATCCTACCCTGTCCTGGCTAGGTGAGTGCGTAGCACTTCCCTACCACCTGCCTTACTGACCCTGGCAACCATAAAAACAACCAACCTGACTGACCTACAAATCTTACTGTAATCTGGCAACAGACCACCAAACTGACGGACTCTGGGGAGCATGGGAGGTGAGTGTGCAGCACCTCCCTACCCTTCCCAGTCTCCCAGTTTGACTTCCACCACCAATGTGACTCATCCTACCAACTCCAAATGTACACACCACCACCACCACCACCTCTCTGATCTTGGCAAGGTGAGTGCCTAGCACTTCCCTTGACTGAGTGGGCCTGACTGACTGACCCCGGCAACTCCAAAAACAACCAATCTGACAAATGTTACAAATGTAACCTGGGGAGCATGGGAGGTGAGTGTGCAGCACCTCCCTAGCCTTCCCTACCCTTCCCAAAATAAATGAAAAATAAAAAAAAATAAAAACAAAAATAAATAAAGGAAAAACAATAAAACTCCTACTTCCCCCTCAATAAAATGACTGAGTCTGGCAATCAACAATAAATAATAAAAATAAAACAATACCAACCTGACTGACCCTGACAACTCCAAAGACCACCACTCCACCTGGGAAGCACGGGAGGGGAGTGTGCAGCACCTCCCTACCCTCCCCAGCCTTCTAGTTTGACTTTGACCCCCAATCTGACTCATCCTAGCAACTCTAACTGTACCGACCACCACCAGTACTCCCCACCCTGGCAACTGATCCTGGCAAGGTGAGTGCGTAGCACTTCCCGTGACTCCTCCTGGCAACTCCAAAGACCCACCATCCTGACCGCCTCTGGGAAGCACGGGAGGTGAGTGTGCAGCACCTCCTTACACTTCCCAGTCTCCCAGTTTGACTTTGACCACCAATGTGACTCATCCTACCAACTCCAAATGTACACACCACCATCACCACCCCTCTGATCTTGGGAAGGTGAGTGCGTAGCACTACCCTTGACTGACTGGGCCTGACTGACTGACCCCGGCAACTCCAAAAACAACCAACCTGACTGATGTTACAAATGTAACCTGGGGAGCATGGGAGGTGAGTGTGCAGCACCTCCCTACCCTTCCCAGTCTTCCACCAACCTGACTTGAATTATGACTGGGGAGCAAGGGAGGTGAGTGTGCAGTACTCCTACTATCCCCACTCTGAATACCCTATCACCAACCAATTCAGACCACCAAACTGTCTTAGAAGAACAAGAACAGGAAGCAACGCCATCAGAGGAAGAAGAAGCAGCAGCAGCAGCATTACCGCCATCAGAGGAAGAAAACAAGAAAAAGAAGCAAAGAAAAAGAATTACCACCACTGTTATCGGAGGAAGAAACAGCAGCGTCACCGCCATCAGAGGAAGAAACATATATATGTAAACTACGACTGGTCAAACTTTCTGTGGCACCAGGCTAAGTTCGACCTGTGATGGGCTGTGTTTAGCGACGCCTTGAGATGAGAGGGAAAAAAGTTCCAGGTGTTCATGAAAGGAAAGTACGCTAATAGGGGACTGATTGTGAAAGTGCCAGGCAAGGCTGCTGCTTCAGACATCCACACTTCAACTTCAACTATGCATGCGAGAATGTTGCTGTATTCTTCCTCCTATTCCTCCTCCTTTTTTCTTCCGCAGAAGACTGTCTTATTACTCCGTCCAAAGGCGGCAGTTCTTGTATAAGACTTGCAAACCTGTGTCCACTCATCCCAACTATCCAGAAATATATCTAATCTTCTAAAGGTCTGGCATCACGTGTTCAAGAGATTTATGTGTATTTTTTTATTTTATTTATGGTGGTGGTGGTGGTGGTGAAGGTGTAAATCTAGAATGAGAGTGAGCGTCTTTGTGTTTCCTCCACCGGGACGAAGAAAGAGAACAGGGATTCCTCATACTCCAGGAATTGCCTTTGTTTCCAGAAAACATTGAATAGTAAAGAAAAATTATTATTTGCTAGTTTTATCAAACTTTCTGTGGCACCAGGCTAAGTTTGACCTGTGATGGGCTGTGTTTAGAGATATCGCAATTTTTCACACTTGAGAGTATATTTCACTCTTATAATGAACGTACAAACTACAGCAGGAAACCAAAATAATGCCAAAAATGGAAGCATGGATTAAAAGATGCCAAATGTATAAAGACATTAGTAGTTTTAAATACTGAAGGAAAGACGGTAATTGTCTTTCTTGCTACACATTTATATTTAACAAGTGAAGACAGACGTAGGTTGAAAACCAGCCCGGGAAGGAATGTCTGGCGCGTGGCGCTCCTCAAGGCGTCTTGCCTCGCCGGCACAACAATACATAAAGGACT
>NC_087181.1:5147490-5157490 GCF_035594125.1 Scylla paramamosain
ATGTAATGTATCTCCCTGTCATTATTTTTGTTTATTATTTATTATTATTTATTATGTTTATTATATTGATACTTGTTTTTGTCTTTTTCCTTCCTTCCTTCCTTCCTTCCTTCCTTCCTTCCTTCCTTCCTTCCTTCCTTCCTTCCTTCCTTCCTTCCTTCCTTCCTTCCTTGCATCCTTCCTGCCTCCCTGAGTGCCTGCCTGCCTGCCTTCCGTCACCCTTATATTCCTGTTTTTCATTTTATCCTTCCTTCTCTCTGCTATATATATATATATATATATATATATATATATATATATATATATATATATATATATATATATATATATATATATATATATATATATATATATATATATATATATATATATATATATATATATATATATATATATATATATATATATATATATTCTCTCTCTCTCTCTCTCTCTCTCTCTCTCTCTCTCTCTCTCTCTCTCTCTCTCTCTCTCTCGGGAGTTCGTTGATGAATTGGCATGTTCTCATGACTCTCTACCAGTATTTATTGGTGTTTCATCTTTTTCTATCCTGCATGAGTCTGCTCCCGGGAATTAGGTATGGTAGTTGTACGGTGATAAATAATATTTCAGTGCGACCTTTGCAATATTTTCCTATATCTATGAAAGCTTTCGTTACTGTGGAGTGTGCCTCGAATATTATTATTGTTTTTTTTTAATATAAATATTTTCGTTATATTTGTCCAGCACATTTTTGTTTATGCGTTAAGAAAGAAAGTGACCATTTAAATCCCGAAGTTTAATTTCATTTGTATAAAGAAGTTTAAATTAGAGAGCAAAATGAAGAAGGACTCCTTAACGTGTGGGAAGTGCCTGCCAACCTACTATGGAGGGTGTGCTGCGTAAATCATGATTGTATAGGAGCGTGATGTAACCTGTTCACACTGATACCACTTACAGACAAGCCTTCAAGTACCTTGGTATTTCGTAGTAGTGGTTTAAATAATGTTTTGACTTGTTTAGATAATCATCAGAGAGAGAGAGAGAGAGAGAGAGAGAGAGAGAGAGAGAGAGAGAGAGAGAGAGAGAGAGAGAGGGGGGGGACAGGTAGGCAGGAAGGCAGACGGTCAAAGAGACAGGCAGGGAGGCAAGCAAGCAAGCAAGCAAGCAAGCAAGCAAGCAAAGAGGCAGAAAGACTAACTTGCGGGGAAAGAGATGGATGGACATACAAAAAAGAAAGGAAGAAAGCAGGCAGACAGACAGGGTGACAGGGAAATAGTCAGGCTAACTTGAAGAGGATAGGCAGGCAAAGAAGCAGGCAGACAGGCAGGCAGGCAGAAATAGAAGGCAAGGAAGTAGACAGACAGACAGACAAATAGACAGAGGGACAGATGGATGTGCGGGCAGGAACAGACATGGACAAAGTAGTTTTAAATAGCGGCAGAAACTGGAATATTTCATTCCAATGAATATATTTTCAAAATTTTTTTGTAAAATACTTTAATAAATAGTTTACCGTGCCCTGCAGTGAGTACTTAACCAAAAGTCTAACTGAATTAGTCAGTGGGATATTAATACAGCATAATGTTTGCACAATATAAACGTATGCCTCTTCCGTCTCTCGTATATTCTTTCGTGATAACAATTACTGTAAGCGAAGAAAATGCAAACATAGTGACCTAACTATATTTTTCTCTCATGGCCTCGTATTTACGGTATGCCATTTTTCGTGCACAATACGTAGTTGTCATTGATTTCCTAAAACTACTAAATATACCAGAAGACAGACCTACTGACCCATACTCGTAAATATTGTTCCACTCGTAATGTTACACCACACGCACACACACACACACACACACAACATTAATACAAATAGATGCGCTGCAACAAAGCAACAGAGATTGGGATGCTCATTCTTACAGAGCATTATAGTGAACATGTGAGGCAGAGATAAACAGACAGACACAGACAGACAGATTGATTTACAACACTTAGTAACATGTACTTGTTATAAGCAATTCTAAGTGACCATTGCTTTCCCGTTCATTCCCATTCATTGAAGCATTTCAGTGTTGAGACGCAAAGGTAGTGTAAGTGTTGAGGCAGCGGTGGTAGTGGCCCCTTCACCTCGCAGCGAGGCAGGAAGGGGAGGCGAGGGACACCAGCAGTGACTGGCCTGAAGGCGCCTTGCGTCCCGCCTCCTCTGTGCGACCCTCTCCCTTGATTGCCTTCATGCATCAATCGCAGCATGACTTGTGCTCCTCCTCTTCAGTCTCACTTAACTACCACCTTCATATTCTAGACACCGCTGAATGTTGGCAAGCTTTACATTTATTATTTTTGCTTCTTTTTATTTTCTTATTTGATCTTGTTATATATGTAATGGTGTTTGTTCGTTTTATTTTGTTGCAGCTGTTGTGCATATTTAACATTCTCAGCGTTTGAAGTGTGTTCTGTTTTCAGTGTTGTTTTCCATGTATCCATGTGTTCTTGCTTGGAGGAATTTGACACGTTTTATTTATGACATTTCGTGTTTTTGTTCAGTATTTATTCTTTCCTCTTTTGTTCATGTGTATGTTGTTAACTCATGCAGTAAAGGATTTCTGGTGGTTCTGTTTATGATGCTTCATTTTTAGCTCTTTTTAGAATAGTGAAGCTGCATCACTTTTTTATGTGGATGTTTTGATATTTTCAGGAAAGGATGGCAGGTGGTGCCGCGGTGAACACTCCCAACACATGCAGGAGGAAAGTGAGTACCTGCTTCATTACATCATGTGCCCTCTATTTTGATCTCGCTGTTAAACTTTTTTTTTTTTTTATTCATGTCAACGGAAACCTGTCACTGTTGCCTGCCTTTCTCCTGTCAGCTTCCCACGAATCTGTGAATTAAAGAAAGGATGTGCTTCCATGGTATCGTATCAGTAGTGTTATCCATTGAAGGATTAGTTTAAACATTTTTCCAATGCGTTGTTTTTGTCTCCCATTTTTCTGCCTTCCTAGGGTATATATATGAAAGAAGACAGAATGTAAATTTAGTCTATAATGTTCATTGCAACATCTTACAGGGAAAAAAGTCCTTTGAGAATTAACCGAGAATCTTTTTCAAAACTATAATTTTTTGTATTCCAGTCTTCGTGTGCTTATTTTAATGTATGCATAGAGAAAAGAAGGATACGAAATCATATGTTTTCTATAACGGTGTCATCTTTTTGGTATAAATATTTACTTAGAGATTCAATTGAAACCTAACAATTAGCTGTCATTTTTGCGTTCGTTTTATATATATATATATATATATATATATATATATATATATATATATATATATATATATATATATATATATATATATATATATATATATATATATATATATATATATATATATATATATATATATATATATATATATATATATATATATATATATATATATATATATATATATATATATATATATATATATATATATATATATATATATATATATATATATATTTTTTTTTTTTTATGTACGTATACTCGTATATGAGTGAAGAAAGGAAAGATGCAATTACAAAAAAACTTTCCACAATAATGGGAATATTCACTTGAGGTCTTTTATAGGTAACAAATATCAGATCTTCTAGTTTATATGTCTATTTATCCTTTAATGTGTTTTACCGTTATGTAGATTAATACTATTTTGCACGTTATGATAAAGTGTCCTTGGAAACTATTACTGTAACACATTTCATTTAGTGTGAATTTGGTTTCCACGTAAAAAAAAAAAAAAAAAAAACTCTCCTTCTATGGAGAAAAAATATATATATTTTCTTTGTTCAATTGGTATTGATATTATTTTTAACTCTGATTTCCCGGGAAGCGCCACCACCATGATATTTGTGACCTAACCTAAGGTAACTTTTTAGCGTCATAACCTTTGTTGCAGCTTTATTCAAGTAAAATCAAAGAGAGGAAAGCTTGTATAGTTCTGTGAAGTGTTCTTATTTGTCTCTGTGTGTGTTGATTGTCGCCTTGAAAAGTCAAGGTGACGTGGGCCTTGATGACTAGAGCCGGCCCACACTATTTGTCTCCCTTTTTTTAGAGGCTCGTCGTTGTAGATTTCTGAAAATATTAGTTTTCCTCACGTTTTTATTTTCCTTGTCAGCGAATGAAAGATAATTCATGATTTTCTTAATCATTTAGTAACGTATTTAATATCTTTGGAGGGATCATTCCCGTAGCGGAGCGAGGGGGCTCTATTTTTGTTACCGCACATCTGTACACCCCACCGCTCCCGCCTGGCCCTGGAGGGCACAACGATGATTTGGCCAGGAGCACCTTTTGATGTCCATCGTATATAAAAGTTTCGATTTCATTTTCGGAAATACTTCTTGGTATCTTTTGAAGGCGTATCTTTGTTATTTTATTTAATTTCTTCGTCAGACTCACCTTTTTTTGCTGTATTTTGCATATTTCGATTTATCGGCATGTGGGCGAAGGTTTCTGCCTCGCAACTCGCACAACTATCGCCTCATCACTACAGATCGAGCTCGAGCGCACAAAATGCGCCAATTATTTGCCATAACTCACTTCATATACGGGAAAGGGTTGTGGGAAGAAGGTGTTGTGAGGAGTAAACATAGGATAAATTAGTTAAATCTAGAAAGGTAGCTAGCTCAGGGAAGGTGAGAAATAGCTTAAGTATTTACCACACAAAATGTAGCAATATTTTGAATAAAATAGACTTGCTTAGAAGAATAGTGTGTGTAGAGAAATTTGATATCATTGCTTTAACTGAAACTTGGTTAGATATGTGAGGAAAAGTATTTAATCCAGAGGTCAAGATAGATGGTTATACATTGTTCTATAAAGATAGGGAAAACAGGAGAGGAGGAGGCGTCGCGTTATACGTTAGAGACACATTACAGTGTTGTATTAATAGTAGATTTAAAACAGATAGAAAAGCAGTAGTAGTACAACAATGTACAGTAGTGGGAGTAGTGTACAGATCACCGACCAGTAGAAAGGAAATTAACACCTCACTGTGGCAGGAAATAAATAGAGCAGGCAGGTACAGTCAGGTATGTGTGGTAGGAGATTTTAATTTTAGGAATATCGACTGGAGTCTGATGGTGGGTAACAAGGAAGCAGAATTTCTTAAGGTAATTCAGGATAATTTTTTAAAACAGGTAGTCGTAGAACCCACAAGGGGGAATAATATTCTAAATTTAATTCTTACTAACACGGAGGAAGCAGTCACGTAGGTAGAGGTTGGAGGACAGCTAGGTAACATTGACCATAGGGAAATTAGGTACAATTTAAAATGGGAAGAAACTTTTAGAAGCAGTAACACTAGTAAAATACTTGACTTTAGGAGAGCAGAATTTGAGGAATTAAAAAGGTACCTCCAAGGAGTTGACTGGCAACGGATGCAGGGTGAGGTCAGGTCCGGGACGGAGTTGAGAGAGATAAGGCAAGATGTGAGAGGTGAGGTGAGGTGTGAGGGTGTAGGACAAGAGGAGGTAAGATGTGTTCGGAAGGGGCGGAGGAGAGAGGGAGGGGTATATGGGTGTGAGTATGGTGGAATGTCAGGTCATGCTGAAATGAGAGAGGTGAGGTCGAGGCGAGTAGATGAGCGAGTAGAGAGGATGGTAGGGGCCGAGATGAGGGAATTAGGTGAAGTAAATGTAGATGAATTGTATAAATATTTCGTAGATAAAGTTCATACAGGTCAGTTAGCATACGAGTATATCCCGTATAGGGCAATAAGATCACAGAAAAATTATCCTAAATGGATGACTGCTAGGTTAAAACATTATATAGGGTGGAAGAGAAGTATATATAAGACATTAAGGGCAGGTGAAGAAGTTTTAAGGTCACAATATAATGAATTAGTTAGAACAGTCAGGAAGTTAACGAGGAAAGCTAAGGGCAAGTATGAATTAAGTGTAGCCAGCCATGTGAAGACGGACCCCCAAGGGATTTTATCAGGAATAGAGGACGAAGAATAAGGATACTATAGGTCCATTAAAGGCAGCAGATGGGGAGCTGGTTAGTTCTGGGGAGGAGATTAGTAAAATTCTGAATGAGTATTTTTCATCTGTCTTCACCCAGGAAAACATGCAGGATATGCCAGATAGTGAACATATGTTTAGAGCAGATGAGAATGAGAAGCTGACAGATATTTCCATAAGTAGAGAGATAGTGGAACAGGAGATAGATAGGCTAAAAAAAGTTCAAGACACCAGGACCAGATGAAATATATCCCAGAGTACTTAAGGAATGCAAAGAGGTTATTAGTGAGCCATTAGTCTCTGTCTTTAGGAAATCACTTGAGTCAGGTGAGGTACCAGTAATGTGGAAGTAGGCTAATGTAGTACCCATCTTTAAGAAAGGAGATAAAACTTTAGCGTCTAACTATAGATCTGTCAGCTTAAATTCAGTTATAGGTAAAATATTAGAGTTAATAAGAGCGAGGAACATTAGGGAACATTTAGACAAACATAACTTGATAAATTAATCACAGCATGGCTTCACGAAGGGGAAGTCTTGCATGACAAACTTGTTAAGTTTTTACAGTAAAGAGTACGAGGCAGTAGATAATGGTGATAGTTATGATATCTTGTATCTGGACTTTAGTAAAGCATTTGACAAGGTACCCCATGAAAGGCTCCTGAGAAAGGTTAGGGCACACGGGATAGATGGGAAGGTGTTAGGCTGGATAGGGTCATGGCTTAGCGACAGGCGAGAAAGAGTTGTAATAAACGGCTCGAAATCCGAGTGATGTCATGTAATCAGTGGGGTGCCACAGGGATCAGTATTAGGGACATTGTTATTTCTAATATATATCAATGCCTTGGTTAGTGGAATTAGTAGTGATGTTAGTAAATTTGCGGATGACACAAAGATAGATTAATTAGATCAGAAACGGGTGCCTTCGCCTTGCAGGCAGATTTAGGATGAATGAATGGACGGACATATGGCAAATGCAATTTAGTATCAATAAATGTAAAGTACTTAGCGTAGGTAGAGGAAACCCACACAGTAGGTACACATTAAACGAACAATCTCTGGTAGTTACAGGGTACGAGAAAGATTTAGGAGTTATAGTTAGCTGTGAACTCCGTCTAGGAAAACAATGCATAGAGGCCAGAAACAGGATAAATAGGGTACTAGGATTAATTTTTAGGAGTGTTAAAAGTAGAAGGCCGGAAGTAATATTAATGATATTCTTGGCGCTGGTCAGACCTCATCTAGACTATGTTGTGCAATTCTGGTCTCCACATTACAGGAAAGATATAGGTGTATTGGAATCAGTACAGAGGAGAATGACAGAAAGGATACAGGGGATGAGGAGTATTCCTTACGAGGCGAGATTGAAGTCATTAAATTTACATTCTTTAGAGAGACGTAGGTTAAGAGGGGACGTGATAGAAGTCTTTAAGTTCCCTTTCAATAGTCCAGGAGTCAAGCAATATCTTCATTCTTTCATCCCTTTCATTGGTAAACTCTGGAATTCTCTGCCTGTTTCTGTTTTTTCCCCTTCCTGTGACTAGTTGTTTTAAGAGTATTGAGGCACTTCCAGAAACATATTTAGTTTTTATATTGACTTTTATTTTTTTATCTTTTTTTTTTTTTTTATCTGTATGTATGGAAGCGGCAACTGAAAAGATTTTTTTTTGTTCTTCTGTTTGCCATTCGCCAAGAAGATATGAGAGCGTGAGTATAAATAATGGCTATATGCAAATGTAAGAATACCATTTTATACCGACTCTAAATTAAACATGTATTGCATTGTTTACTCCAGTTTACTCCAGTTGAACCGTCCGATATCTTTTGCATCTAAATGATTTTTGTGTTCAGCTATTTGAATTTTCATTTCCAAATGCAGCTCCATGTTTTTGAGAAGCACAGAGGGTTGGAGAAAGACAAATCTTTCCTGAGTCTTAATAGGTGAATGTTAATAACAGTAGTAGTAGCTATAGTAGTAGTAGTAGTAGTAGTAGTAGTAGTAGTAGTAGTAGTAGTAGTAGTACTACTACTACTACTACTACTACTACTACTACTACTACTACTACTACTACTACTACTACTACTACTACTACTACTACTACTAGTAGTAGTAGTAGTAGTAGTAGTAGTTGTTGTTGTTGTTGTTGTTGTTTTTGTTGTTGTTGTCGTTGTTGTTGTAGTAAAGAGCAGGATTATTATCTGGAGTGACACCAATTCAGTTTTTGTATAATTTGTATTTTCTTACTATTATTCCACACCTTGTCAATCCATGCAAGGAAAAAAAAGAAAAGCAAAAAAAGAAAACGTATATTAAAAAAGTGAGAGGCAAGACCAGCAAGTGAAACACGCCCTGCCTTCTCCATAGACTTGACGTGTTTACTGCCGCGCTTCCTGCCTGATAATTATACAGTCTTACGCTGGAGGCGCTTAATGTGGTGCATTTGTATGAAAGAATTTACTTTTTGCCATGAATCTCTCTCTCTCTCTCTCTCTCTCTCTCTCTCTCTCTCTCTCTCTCTCTCTCTCTCTCTCTCTCTCTCTCTCTCTCTCTCTCTCTCTCTCTCTCTCTCTCTCTCTCTCTCTCTCTCTCTCTCTCTCAGCTCGAATTATGATTTCACTGAGTGGTTTAAGAACATATTCACATGTTATTCATGAGCCATCACATCCAGCAGCAGGCAGGAGGAGTAGGAGGAGGAGGAGGAGGAGAAGGAGGAGAAGGAGGAGGAGGAGGAGATGGAGGAAAGAACACAAAGGAATACAAAGGAATGCAACGGAAGACCAAACCTTGAGTTACTGACGAGGCTGTTTGGATAATTATTCTACATTAACTATTATTGGGAGATACAGGATAGTACAGAAGGTTCCTCCCCACCAATCTCTCCAGCAGAAGCTGACAAGATACAGGAATTGATACCACGTGGTATAGAAAAACCACAGAGAACTTGAGAGAATAGTGAGGGAAAGAGTTGTGGTCTGTCTACTTTTGTTTGTGAGGGAGAGTGTAACTGCATGATAGTTGTGTGATGTGGTGTGTGCGTAGCGCAGGTGAAGGCACAGTTTGGTTGTTGAGGGGTGGTGCAGAATCCTTGCGTTGCGCTTTCCAGGGAGGCGGCAGTCAATCAGGCCACAGCTTCGGTCACTGTGTTTGTGTACCTTTCCCTTTAGGGCTGGATACACAGGTTATCGCCTGCTACTTTGACCTCTAGTACTTAAAATCACAAAGTTGATCAATAACAGGAGAATGCGGACGAAGAAAATGAGGATTACAACATGTGATTACATAGGATAACCAAAACAAACACTCCCACAGGTCTTTACATATCGCGTTGGAATTAATTTAGATTAACTACCCTTTAGTAAAGTAAGCTAGACCAGTGTATGACTGCCAAACCGACACGCCCTCGTGCTTGTGCTGGCGTGGGAAAACCATCGCGCTGTGTGGGAAAAACTGGCTGCGTTTTGATTGGAAAGAATGAAGTGAGATTCTATTATTATTCCTATGCAAAAAAAGTAGGAGGAGGAGGAGGAGGAGGATGAGGGTAATAACAGCATTAGTAAAAACATCCACTTTAAACACCCCTTTGTCTGTGCCTTTGGACGCACAAATTACCTCAGAATGTTACGTCATAATGAATAAGACAAGTGAAGAAGCTTACTTTCTTTTGAATGCCGTCTTTTCGGAAATGTTGATTTTTTTTCTATTTTGTGCAAAAGACAAAAAAAAAAAAAAAATACAATTTTTTAGTAGAGTGAAAAAAATCTACAATTCATCCTAAGAAGGAGGAACAGAAAAATTACGAACTATACCACCACCACCACTACTACTACTACTACTACTACTACTACTACTACTACTACTACTACTACTACTACTACTACTACTACTACTACTACTACTACCACCACTACCACCACACTTCACTCTCAACTTCTCCCATTTTCAAGAATTCCTCTCTTCTCTTGCTTCGCTATACCATCCTTCATCCTCTCTCCCTTACGTTCCATCCTTCCTTTCGCCGAC
>NC_087181.1:5162490-5169990 GCF_035594125.1 Scylla paramamosain
ATCCTGCTCCTCCTTTAATAAGATCATTGATTTATAGACTGCATTAATACGCTTTCAAACTGCACTTACTTTCAAGTTATTCCGTCCATCTCGACCCCTCTCTGGTCAGGCCCTGTGGAACCTCTGGGTCTGTGTCTGCTACTCTCCGCAACTCTCCGCTACTGAATTATTCCACTGTTACACGCTATAATATACAGTCGTTTGGGACTGCCTGTTTCCCTCAAAAAACTATCGTAATTTTCATAACATTTTACGTATCTACTATTCACATTGCTCATCTGTGCATGTGATCCGCCCACAGGCGTGGTGCTTGATACAGAAGCCAGTCAGAGGGTAGGGGCAGTTTGGAGGCGGAGCGTTAAGTGGGCGTAGGCTGACTTGTCCTTCTTGGTGCCTCACGCCTCCTGGCCTACTTTCCCTTTCAAATCCTTTCTCTGCCTTGCCCCTGCTATCATTACCGTTAATCCCTCCTTGACCCAGGCTGCCTTCCCAGGTTGTATGGCCGTCTTCCTGTTGTGGAGTGCTTGGGTCCTGTGTCCTTGTTTGTGTTTCCTCGGTTTCCTCGATATCAAGTGCCAATTATCTTCCCTTTCCCGTGTAGTATGATCGTTTGTTATTCTCCATACTTCATTCATCTTCTCCATTTCTTCTTTCTTTTTACTTATTCTACCTTTTTTTTCTTTCCTCTTCCTTATTGTTTTGTTTTGTTTTTTCGTTTTTTCTTCTTCTTTTTTGACAGTACAATATATATTGTAGAGCGGGGTCACCAGAAACTCTAATTCTTCAAATTGGGTTAATGTAAGCAGTGGCGTTCCTCAATGTTCAATCTTAGGGCAGATCCTCTTCATAATATGTATGAATAACATAGACGAAGGAATCAGAAGTAAACTGTCAAAATTCACAGACACTAAAATTGCTAACGAGACTGACACCAAACCAGCGTCAAATTTTGCAAAATGATGCATACACTCTCATTGAATGGTGTGAAACGTGGCTTATAACTTTAATTTTGATAAATGCCACGTATCAAATATTGGAAATAGCAATCCGCAGGAAAATTATAAAAAAGTAATCCCCCATCAAAAGTTTGGATCCTGAGAAAGATCTGGGAGCTTTAGTGACAACAGATCTTAAACCAAGCAAACAATGCAACGAAGTCATTGAAATTGCCAATAAATTAATAGTTTTCACCTTCCAATCTGAAAAAAAAAATCTCACCTTGTACAACTCACTTGTACGTCCTCATCTTGAATACAATGTACAGTTTTTGTCATCCTGTTATAAAAGGAATATTGAGAGATTAGGAAAAAAACAATACGAAGTAAAGTAACGAAAATTACTCGAAGGCTTCGCAATAAACCCTACAAGGAACGCCTTAAAGAACGAGATCTATTCTCCCTCTCCAAACGCAGGCTAAGAGGGGATCTGATATTGCTTTACTAAACTTTTAAGGCTTTCACAAATATCAGACCGGAATTCTTCCTAAGATTCAACATTTCTAATATTACAAGAAACAATAGCAAATAATAGGTAAGCGATTTCAAACAAATGAAGCCAAACATTTTATTTCAATCGTGTCATAAATATGTTGAATTGTGTTCCATCAAGCGTCGTTAACTCAGGTACTGTTCACTCATTGAAAACCTGTCTTGACAAGTATGTAGACACTAATTCCCGGTTGTCATTGTTCATGTCTGAATAACGAACACGTTCACTCCGTACTGTCCGTGCTGGCATGTAGATTGTATGTGGTCGAAGTAGTCCTCCTGTCTTTCTTAGTTTCCTCTCACACTCCATGTTGTTTTTTTCTGTACAACGTGGTACCATTTCCTTTTTCAGGTGAGCCTTGCCTGGAGGGATAGGGGGTGGGGGATGGAAGGACCCTTCTTCTGTGCTATCCTTTCTCTACCAGTAATAGAGTAGAATAGTTACCCAAACAGACTTACAAGGACCTCTTGGTCTGTTACTGTTTGGACTTCTTTTGTATTCGTTTGGTTCCTCTTTCTGTGCTATCCTGTTTGTCTCTTCCACTAGTTAGCGTAGAGTAGTTACCCAAACAGCCCAGTACAGACCTCAGGAACTTTTGCTGTTTGGACTTTGTTTTTATTCTCCCCCTCCTCCTCCTCCTCCTCCTCCTCCTCCTCCTCCTCTTCAAGATTATACCCAAACGTTTTAAATCCCACGAGGCCAAACATTTCTTCTTTAATCGTATAATAAATATATGGAATAAACTTCCTGCCGAAATTGTAAACAGCAATACTATTGAATCATTCAAAAATAAAATAGACAAATATTTAAAAGCAAATCCCCAACAAGCTGATTGACTGATGCCTCTCTTGAAAGCGCCAGGCACAGTATAGAGAACCCAGCAAGCCCACTTTTGTTACATTTTTTTTTTTTTTTTTTTTCAATTTTCCGCGCATGACGTCACGTTGTCGGAGATCAGGACTGCCAGATTCGCCTTTTTTAGGCCAAAACATAATTTTTGGCTTTTTTCATGCATTTGGTCTAAGGATATCTGGTTTGCCATGAATTACATTATTATTATTATTATTTTTTATTTATTTATTTTTTAAATATGTTGCTTATATATGCTCCATTTGGCCATAACAAGTTTATTTAATATGGTAAGTTTGTTCACCGCCACCTAAGACAAAACTTTTTTTTTCAAGTTGTCGAGTGCGCGTATGTTTTCCTTTATTTTCCTTCTGTTACCATGGTTATCCTTGCAGTTTTTCCCATTTTCTCTTATTGCTATTGAATAACAATAAGGGAAAATTGGACAAATCAACTGGGTGATGATGCTGATGACGCGCGAGTCCACGGCTGAACTCTGGCGTGTTTTTTTTTTTTTTATTTTTTTTTTTTTTCAAGCGGCTGATGTAATTTAAGGCTTCCTATCAACAGCTACCTGTGTTCATGAACAAGCCAGGAGTACGTTGATAGGGTGCTGTCTATGGTAGTACCGTATATTTTGTTATGATGAGTCATTGGTAAACTCGTTTTCCATCCCCCAAAAGCGATCGTTCTGGTTGTTTATATTTATGTCGAGTGGGAAAGAAAAATGTCTAGAGCAGTGTGATTGAACTGTAGGCCCGCGCGCCAGTTGATTTAGTGTGGCCCGCGTGCACTCATTGATTAATTTTATATGAGGAAAAAAATACTTAAATGATATTCAGCAAAGGTCAAGTGTGTGGAATAATAACGATTAGCTTGTTATGACATTGCTGCTACAATAACATAATGCCTGCAGAGCGAAAGTCCTTCCCCATGGTTATGAAGTAGGGACGTAGGTATATGGTACACGTCATGAACACGGCCACTTCTTTGTGCCAAGAAAGTTTTCATAATGTGTTGTTAGTATTTTTGCATTCACTCCTGAACCCACCAATCTCAGTTAGTGTACATTGGATTGGGGTCAGGTTTCAGATGAGGCGTCGGGAGCTGTATGGCCTTAGGCCTAGTTGCCTAGCACATACCGTTACAAGTAACACTCTTCCACTGTCGGTATTCTCACACTGGAATTGAATTCTCTGAATTCGTTTCCGTTTTTTGGCCCAGGCGAAGAACTGACGAAGTACGTGGCACTTGTATACACAGATCGCCACTCCAGTAGTCCGCTATAGCCCAGTGCTCAGTACACATCGTGTAATATTTGGTAAATTCTGAAGTGGAATAATATAAACTTTGGGTTTTTTTACTGCATGTTTTTGGGTCTTTTTGTAGTGCGTTTGGCCGTTTTGTCTTATTTTTTTTGTTGACTTTGGCCTTTTTCTGCTTCAGTAATCTGGGAACCCTGAGTGTACTGCCTTCAGTTCCACCCACCACTCACTCTGCCTTAGGGCTTCATTTTAAGTGTAAGGTACATCGCATCTCTAAAGTCCATGTGCGCAGCGCTTCTTATAAAGCACTATGCAAAATGTGCTTTATTAAAATGAATTTTTCGATGTTTATTCATCAGTTTAGTTTGTCATCCATAATCAGTATTATCATTATTAGTAACATTTATAATTCCTGTGTGCACCGTTACCTAGTGAACATAAAAGAAGAAAAACACAAACCTCAACACACTTAAGAAGAAAGTATCCTACACAACACAAATAAGTAAATCTACATAAATGTTAACTTGAGCGAAAATCAAGTTGTATGGTAATAAATAAATTCTGCAAAACAAATAGATTCAGTACATAAGTAACATAAAAAAAAAACACTAGAAAATATAGATGTAAATGCCAGTGACACCATGCAGAGCATAAAGAATAAAAACCAAGGTCTCCATCGTTACAAATACTGAACTATTAAAACTTACAGCTTACAAGATACGACGTGGAAATAAAAGGACACAAACCAGCTACACTACAGTGATGGTGCTGATGACGATGATGACGGTAATAATAATAATTTTAATGATAATAATAATAGTAATAATAATAATTAATAATATATAATAATAATAATAATAATGATAACAACAACAACAACAACAACAACAACAGTACCACTTCACTACGTTTCGCCTCACGCGGGGAGCAGGGGTGGGAGGGGCACAGGTCTTTCTTCTTTTTCATGCAGTATTCTTTTTTATACCTATGAAGCATAAACACACTTCCAGCCTCCGCTGGTCCCCCCTACCCTCTCTCTCTTAATCCTTCCCGACGCCGCCCTTCCTCCCAGTCGGAAGCTTTCATCCTGCTGATAGGTAGTAAAGCCTGTGTGAAGAAGTGAGTGCTTCACCAACTTTTTTCAGTGACATAATTTGATTGATGTCTATGTTGAGAGTGGACGTGAATTACGAATAAAGCAATCCGTGGTTCTCTGGGCTGAGTCATTCTCGTGCTGCAGGATGGACAGGTGTAATGGTGTGTTGTTGTTATTGTTGTTGTTGTCGGTGGTGGTGGTGCAGCACAGGGGAGGGTTCCAGAAGGCTGCTCCATAACCAAGGAATTCCTGCCTCTGTAAAGTTCTCTGATCTTACCTACTGCTATTTGTACTCCACGACATACTCCCACAAGTCAACAGTTATCTAATTATCACTGTGGGATGAACGTTCACATTAGAATGAGCAGCAGTTTTTCTTATTGAACTTTTGGTGCTGCATGAACACAGGAAGGGAAATGATGTGTTCAAATATATCTTGTTTACCGTTGGGGTTTCATGGCGTAGTGACAGTCTTGGGAACCCAGTGTGTGTGGGATGCCAGCGGTCATATCCCATACAAAATACAATAAATAAATAACGTCATGAAAATAATTGACATCATAATTCTTTAATACATACTGGCGTGAACATAAGGTGGTTAAATAGAGCAAGTTTACAAAAAAGATGGGGAAGATGGGGAAATAGACCAACTTTAAAAAAAAGAAAAAGGGCCCTCGTGGCCCAGTGGGTAGAGTGATGCACTTTGAGTTTGGCGTGAGGGAAGTGAGGGGCGCGTAGGTTCGAACCCCCCTCTCGGAACTCACAAAAACCTTGAAAGAGCATCCCTCCATCACCATGTGTGATGGAACTGCCCACGGGGAGGAGGGGAGGTGAGTGCGCAGCACCTCCCTACCCCTCCCCAGGGGAGGAAGGCACCGCCTTACCGGCCCCCGGGAGAGCAAGGGAGGTGAGTGCACAGCGCTTCCCTTCTCTCCCCTACCTAACCCTGGCAAGTCTACGGACTACCAGGCAAAAAATAATAAAAATAAAAAAAAGATAAAAAAAACATAAATAAAAATAAATAAATAAATAAAGGTAAGTGCATAGCACTTCTCTTCTCTTCACCTAACAGAATAAGAAATATAAAGGTGAGTGCATAGCACTTTCCTTCTCTTCCAACCTACCAGGCAAAAGATAGAAAAAAAAAATAAAGAAAGAATTAAGGTGAGTGCATAGCACTTCCCTTGTCTCCTAACCTACCACGCAAAAAAAAATAAATAAATAAATAAAATAAAATAAATAAATAAATAAAGATAAATAAATAAATAAATAAAAATAAATAAAAACCTCCTTACCACCTCGGACCTTGGGAGAGCAAGGGAGGTGAGTGCACAGCACTTCCCTTCTCTCCCCAAGTCTACGGACTGCCAAACCAAAAAGAATAAAATATATATAGGTATAAAAAATAATAAAAAGATAAATGAAAAAATAAGTAAATAAAACAAAAACAATAAAACTCCTACTCCCCCCTCAATAAAACTGACTGAGTCTGGCAATCAACAATAAATAATAAAAATAAAACAATACCAACTGACTGACCCTGACAACCCCAAAGACCACCACCCCACCTGGGAAGCACGGGAGGTGAGTGTGCAGCACCTCCCTACCCTTCCCAGTCTCCCAGTTTGACTTTGACCACCAATCTGACTCATCCTACCAACTCCAAAGAGCAACTCCAACTGTACAGACCACCACCACCACCACCCTTCTGATCTCGGCAAGGTGAGTGCGTAGCACTTCCCTGGACTGACCCTGACTGACTGACCCTGGCAACTCCAAAAACAACCAACCTGACTGACTTACAGATATGTAATCACCTAACTGACTGGCCCTGGGGAGCATGGGAGGTGAGTGTGCAGCACCTCCCTACACTTCCCAGTCTCCCAGTTTGACCTGACTCATCCTGGCAACTTCAAAGAACAACTCCAAATGTACAGACCAACAGTACCTCCTACTCTGTGTCCCACTCTGACCCTGATCCATACATCCCTACATCCTACCCTGTCCTGGCTAGGTGAGTGCGTAGCACTTCCCTACCACCTGCCTTACTGACCCTGGCAACCATAAAAACAACCAACCTGACTGACCTACAAATCTTACTGTAATCTGGCAACAGACCACCAAACTGACGGACTCTGGGGAGCATGGGAGGTGAGTGTGCAGCACCTCCCTACCCTTCCCAGTCTCCCAGTTTGACTTTGACCACCAATGTGACTCATCCTACCAACTCCAAATGTACAGACCACCACCACCACCCCTCTGATCTTGGCAAGGTGAGTGCGTAGCACTTCCCTTGACTGAGTGGGCCTGACTGACTGACCACGGCAACTCCAAAAACAACCAATCTGACAAATGTTATAAATGTAACCTGGGGAGCATGGGAGGTGAGTGTGCAGCACCTTCCTACCCTTCCCAAAATAAATAAAAATAAATTAATAAATTAAAAAAATAAATAAAGTAAAAACAATAAAACTCCTACTCCCCCTTCAATAAAACTGACTGAGTCTGGCGGTCAACAAGAAATAATGAAAATAAAACAATACCAACCTGACTGACCCTGACAACTCCAAAGACCACCACCCCACCTGGGAAGCACGGGAGGTGAGTGTGCAGCACCTCCCTACCCTCCCCAGACTCCTACTTTCCCCAGACTCCTAGTTTGACTTTGACCACCAAGCTGACTCATCCTAGCAACTCTAACTGTACCGACCACCACCAGTACTCCCCACCCTGGCAACTGATCCTGGCAAGGTGAGTGCGTAGCACTTCCCGTGACTCCTCCTGGCAGCTCCAAAGACCCAC
>NC_087181.1:5174990-5182490 GCF_035594125.1 Scylla paramamosain
CTGAAGGCGCCTTGCGTCCCGCCTCCTCTGTGCGACCCTCTCCCTTGATTGCCTTCATGCATCAATCGCAGCATGACTTGTGCTCCTCCTCTTCAGTCTCACTTAACTACCACCTTCATATTCTAGACACCGCTGAATGTTGGCAAGCTTTACATTTATTATTTTTGCTTCTTTTTATTTTCTTATTTGATCTTGTTATATATGTAATGGTGTTTGTTCGTTTTATTTTATTGCAGCTGTTGTGCATATTTAACATTCTCAGCGTTTGAAGTGTGTTCTGTTTTCAGTGTTGTTTTCCATGTATCCATGTGTTCTTGCTTGGAGGAATTTGACACGTTTTATTTATGACATTTCGTGTTTTTGTTCAGTATTTATTCTTTCCTCTTTTGTTCATGTGTATGTTGTTAACTCATGCAGTAAAGGATTTCTGGTGGTTCTGTTTATGATGCTTCATTTTTAGCTCTTTTTAGAATAGTGAAGCTGCATCACTTTTTTATGTGGATGTTTTGATATTTTCAGGAAAGGATGGCAGGTGGTGCCGCGGTGAACACTCCCAACACATGCAGGAGGAAAGTGAGTACCTGCTTCATTACATCATGTGCCCTCTATTTTGATCTCGCTGTTAAACTTTTTTTTTTTTTATTCATGTCAACGGAAACCTGTCACTGTTGCCTGCCTTTCTCCTGTCAGCTTCCCACGAATCTGTGAAGGAAAGAAAGGATGTGCTTCCATGGTATCGTGTCAGTAGTGTTATCCATTGAAGGATTAGTTTAAACATTTTTCCAATGCGTTGTTTTTGTCTCCCATTTTTCTGCCTTCCTAGGGTATATATATGAAAGAAGACAGAATGTAAATTTAGTCTATAATGTTCATTGCAACATCTTACAGGGAAAAAAGTCCTTTAAGGATTAACCGAGAATCTTTTTCAAAACTATAATTTTTGTATTCCAGTCTTCGTGTGCTTATTTTAATGTATGCATAGAGAAAAGAAGGATACAAAATCATATGTTTTCTATAATGGTGTCATCTTTTTGGTATAAATATTTACTTAGTGATTCAACTGAAACCTAACAGTTAGCTGTCATATATATATATATATATATATATATATATATATATATATATATATATATATATATATATATATATATATATATATATATATGTATATATATTTTTTTATTTTTTTATTTTTTTTTTTTTTTTTGTATGTACGTATATATGAGTGAAGAAAGGAAAGATGCAATTACAAAAAACTTTCCACAATAATGGGAATATTCACTTGAGGTCTTTTATAGGTAACAAATATCAGATCTTCTAGTTTATATGCCTATTTATCCTTTAATGTGTTTTACCGTTATGTAGATTAATAATATTTTGCACGTTACGATAAAGTGTCCTTGGAAACTATTACTGTAACACATTTCATTTAGTGTGAATTTGGTTTCCACGTTAAAAAAAAATAAAATAAAAACTCTCCTTCTATGGAGAAAAGATATTTATATTTTCTTTGTTCAATTGGTATTGATATTATTTTTAACTCTGATTTCCCGGGAAGCGCCACCACCATGATATTTGTGACCTAACCTAAGGTAACTTTTTAGCGTCATAACCTTTGTTGCAGCTTTATTCAAGTAAAATCAAAGAGAGGAAAGCTTGTATAGTTCTGTGAAGTGTTCTTATTTGTCTCTGTGTGTGTTGATTGTCGCCTTGAAAAGTCAAGGTGACGTGGGCCTTGATGACTAGAGCCGGCCCACACTATTTGTCTCCCTTTTTTTAGAGGCTCGTCGTTGTAGATTTCTGAAAATATTAGTTTTCCTCACGTTTTTATTTTCCTTGTCAGCGAATGAAAGATAATTCATGATTTTCTTAATCATTTAGTAACGTATTTAATATCTTTGGAGGGATCATTCCCGTAGCGGAGCGAGGGGGCTCTATTTTTGTTACCGCACATCTGTACACCCCACCGCTCCCGCCTGGCCCTGGAGGGCACAACGATGATTTGGCCAGGAGCACCTTTTGATGTGCATCGTATATAAAAGTTTCGATTTCATTTTCGGAAATACTTCTTGGTAACTTTTGAAGGCGTATCTTTGTTATTTTATTTAATTTCTTCGTCAGACTCACCTTTTTTTGCTGTATTTTGCATATTTCGATTTATCGGCATGTGGGCGAAGGTTTCTGCCTCGCAACTCGCACAACTATCGCCTCATCACTACAGATCGAGCTCGAGCGCACAAAATGCGCCAATTATTTGCCATAACTCACTTCATATACGGGAAAGGGTTGTGGGAAGGTGTTGTGAGGAGTAATCATAGGAGAAATTAGTTAAATCTAGAAAGGTAGCTAGCTCAGGGAAGGTGAGAAATAGCTTAAGTATTTACCACACAAAATGTAGCAGTATTTTGAATAAAACAGACTTGCTTAGAAGAATAGTGTGTGTAGAGAAATTTGATATCATTGCCTTAATTGAAACTTGGCTAGATATGTGAGGAAAAGTATTTAATCCAGAGGTTAAGATAGATGGTTATACATTGTTCTATAAAGATAGGGAAAACAGGAGAGGAGGAGGCGTCGCGTTATACGTTAGGGACACATTACAGTGTTGTATTAACAGTAGAATTAAAACAGATAGGAAAGCAGTAGTAGTACAGCAATGTACAGTAGTGGGAGTAGTGTACAGATCACCGACCAGTACAAAGGAAATTAACACCTCACTGTGGCAGGAAATAAATAGAGCAGGCAGGTACAGTCAGGTATGTGTGGTAGGAGATTTTAATTTTAGGAATATCGACTGGAGTCTGGTGGTGGGTAACAAGGAAGCAGAATTTCTTAAGGTAATTCAGGATAATTTTTTATAACAGGTAGTCGTAGAACCCACAAGGAGGAATAATATTCTAGATTTAATTCTTACTAACAGGGAGGAAGCAGTCACGCAGGTAGAGGTTGGAGGACAGCTAGGTAAGTGACCATAGGGAAATTAGGTACAATTTAAAATGGGAAGAAACTTTTAGAAGCAAAAACACTATTAAAATACCTGACTTTATGAGAGCAGATTTTGAGGAATTAAAAAGGTACCTCCAAGGAGTTGACTGGCAACGGATGCAGGGTGAGGTCAGGTCCGGGACGGAGTTGAGAGAAATAAGGCAAGATGTGAGAGGTGAGGTGAGGTGAGGTGTGAGGGTGTAGGACAAGAGGAGGTAAGATGTGTTCGGAAGGGGCGGAGGAGAGAGGGAGGGGGGAGATGGATGTGAGTATGGTGGAATGTCAGGTCATGCTGAAATGAGAGAGGTGAGGTCGAGGCGAGTAGATGAGCGAGTAGAGAGGATGGTAGGAGGCCGAGATGAGGGAATTAGGTGAAGTAAATGTTGGTGAATTGTATAAATATTTCGTAGATAAAGTTCATACAGGTCAGTTAGCATATATTCCGTATAGGGCAATAAGATCACAGAAAAATTATCCTAAATGGATGACTGCTAGGTTAAAACATTATATAGGTGGAAGAGAAGTATATATAAGACATTAAGGGCAGGTGAAGAAGTTTTAAGGTCACAATATAATGAATTAGTTAGAGCAGTCAGGAAGTTAACGAGGAAAGCTAAGAGCAATTATGAATTAAGTGTAGCCAGCCATGTGAAGACGGACCGATTTTATCAAGAATAGGACGGGATTTTATCAGGAATAGAGGACGAAGAATAAGTATACTAGAAGTCCATTAAAGGCAGCTGGTTAGTTCTGGGGAGGAGATTAGTAAAATTCTGAATGAGTATTTTTTATCTGTCTTCACCCAGGAAAACATGCAGGATATGCCAGATAGTGAACATATGTTTAGAGCAGATGAGAGTTAGAAGCTGACAGATATTTCCATAAGTAGAGAGATAGTGGAACAGGAGATAGATAGGCTAAAAAAAGTTCAAGACACCAGGACCAGATGAAATATATACCAGAGTACTTAAGGAATGCAAAGAGGTTATTAGTGAGCTGTTAGTCTCTGTCTTTAGGAAATCACTTGAGTCAGGTGAGGTACCAGTAATGTGGAAGTAGGCTAATGTAGTACCCATCTTTAAGAAAGGAGATAAAACTTTAGCGTCTAACTATAGATCTGTCAGCTTAAATTCAGTTATAGGTAAAATCTTAGAGTTAATAAGAGCGAGGAACATTAGGGAACATTTAGACAAACATACCTTGATAAATTAATCACAGCATGGCTTCACGAAGGGGAAGTCTTGCATGACAAACTTGTTAAGTTTTTACAGTAAAGAGTACGAGGCAGTAGATAATGGTGATAGTTATGATATCTTGTATCTGGACTTTAGTAAAGCATTTGACAAGGTACCCCATGAAAGGCTCCTGAGAAAGGTTAGGGCACACGGGATAGATGGGAAGGTGTTAGGCTGGATAGGGTCATGGCTTAGCGACAGGCGAGAAAGAGTTGTAATAAACGGCTCGAAATCCGAGTGATGTCATGTAATCAGTGGGGTGCCACAGGGATCAGTATTAGGGACATTGTTATTTCTAATATATATCAATGCCTTGGTTAGTGGAATTAGTAGTGATGTTAGTAAATTTGCGGATGACACAAAGATAGATTAATTAGATCAGAAACGGGTGCCTTCGCCTTGCAGGCAGATTTAGGATGAATGAATGGACGGACATATGGCAAATGCAATTTAGTATCAATAAATGTAAAGTACTTAGCGTAGGTAGAGGAAACCCACACAGTAGGTACACATTAAACGAACAATCTCTGGTAGTTACAGGGTACGAGAAAGATTTAGGAGTTATAGTTAGCTGTGAACTCCGTCTAGGAAAACAATGCATAGAGGCCAGAAACAGGATAAATAGGGTACTAGGATTAATTTTTAGGAGTGTTAAAAGTAGAAGGCCGGAAGTAATATTAATGATATTCTTGGCGCTGGTCAGACCTCATCTAGACTATGTTGTGCAATTCTGGTCTCCACATTACAGGAAAGATATAGGTGTATTAGAATCAGTACAGAGGAGAATGACAGAAAGGATACAGGGGATGAGGAGTCTTCCTTACGAGGCGAGATTGAAGTCATTAAATTTACATTCTTTAGAGAGACGTAGGTTAAGAGGGGACGTGATAGAAGTCTTTAAGTTCCCTTTCAATAGTCCAGGAGTCAAGCAATATCTTCATTCTTTCATCCCTTTCATTGGTAAACTCTGGAATTCTCTGCCTGTTTCTGTTTTTTCCCCTTCCTGTGACTAGTTGTTTTAAGAGTATTGAGGCACTTCCAGAAACATATTTAGTTTTTATATTGACTTTTAATTTTTTATCTTTTTTTTTTGTCTGTATGTATGGAAGCGGCAACTGAAAAGATTTTTTTTTGTTCCTCTGTTTGCCATTCGCCAAGAAGATATGAGAGCATGAGTATAAATAATGGCTATATGCAAATGTAAGAATACCATTTTATACTGACTCTAAATTAAACATGTATTGCATTGTTTACTCCAGTTTACTCAAGTTGAACCGTCCGATATCTTTTGCATCTAAATGATTTTTGTGTTCAGCTATTTGAATTTTTATTTCCAAATGCAGCTCCATGTTTTTGAGAAGCACAGAGGGTTGGAGAAAGACAAATCTTTCCTGAGTCTTAATAGGTGAATGTTAATAACAGTAGTAGTAGCTATAGTAGTAGTAGTAGTAGTAGTAGTAGTAGTAGTAGTAGTAGTAGTACTACTACTACTACTACTACTACTACTACTTAATTTAATAATACCTCCACCCCATGTTTATTGATGTGTCAATTAGGGGCTCCATTACTTGGAGGTCATTAGCCCCAGCTCTCGCTAATGACTGTGGCATCCAACCATATCTAATACTCTATAATATAAACATTAGTTGTTAACTATAAATTCACTCTACCTCTACTCTATCTACTCTTATGCCACTCTCCACCACTGTAGCCTCGCAGTCGAGGCCTCCTAAGTCTGCAGGTATGGGAGTGGAATGCCTTGTCCCCCTGAGACACAGGAGGGCAGATCTGAGGAGGGAGAATGAGAGACGGCACCTCATCCATACTACTACTACTACTACTACTACTACTACTACTTGTAGTAGTAGTAGTAGTAGTACTACTACTACTACTACTACTACTACTACTACTACTACTACTACTACTACTTCTACTTGTAGTAGTAGTAGTACTACTACTACTACTACTACTACTACTACTACTACTACTACTACTACTACTACTACTACTACTAGTAGTAGTACTACTACTACTAGTAGTAGTACTACTAGTAGTAGTAGTACTAGTACTAGTAGTACTAGTACTAGTAGTAGTACTACTACTACTAGTAGTAGTAGTAGTAGTAGTAGTAGTAGTAGTAGTAGTAGTAGTAGTAGTAGTAGTAGTAGTTGTTGTTGTTGTTGTTGTTGTTGTTGTTGTTTTTGTTGTTGTTGTTGTCGTTGTTGTTGTAGTAAAGAGCAGGATTATTATCTGGAGTGACACCAATTCAGTTTTTGTATAATTTGTATTTTCTTACTATTATTCCACACCTTGTCAATCCATGCAAGGAAAAAAAAGAAAAGCAAAAAAAGAAAACGTATATTAAAAAAGTGAGAGGCAAGACCAGCAAGTGAAACACGCCCTGCCTTCTCCATAGACTTGACGTGTTTACTGCCGCGCTTCCTGCCTGATAAATATACAGTCTTACATTGGAGGCGCTTAATGTGGTGCATTTGTATGAAAGAATTTACTTTTTGCCATGAATCTCTCTCTCTCTCTCTCTCTCTCTCTCTCTCTCTCTCTCTCTCTCTCTCTCTCTCTCTCTCTCTCTCTCTCTCTCTCTCTCTCTCTCTCTCTCTCTCTCTCTCTCTCTCTCTCTCTCTCAGCTCGAATTATGATTTCACTGAGTGGTTTAAGAACATATTCACATGTTATTCATGAGCCATCACATCCAGCAGCAGGCAGGAGGAGGAGGAGGAGGAGGAGGAGGAGGAGGAGGAGGAGGAGGAGGAGGAGGAGGAGGAAAGAACACAAAGGAATACAAAGGAATGCAACGGAAGACCAAACCTTGAGTTACTGACGAGGCTGTTTGGATAATTATTCTACATTAACTATTATTGGGAGATACAGGATAGTACAGAAGGTTCCTCCCCACCAATCTCTCCAGCAGAAGCTGACAAGATACAGGAATTGATACCACGTGGTATAGAAAAACCACAGAGAACTTGAGAGAATAGTGAGGGAAAGAGTTGTGGTCTGTCTACTTTTGTTTGTGAGGGAGAGTGTAACTGCATGATAGTTGTGTGATGTGGTGTGTGCGTAGCGCAGGTGAAGGCACAGTTTGGTTGTTGAGGGGTGGTGCAGCATTCTTGCGTTGCGCTTTCCAGGGAGGCGGCAGTCAATCAGGCCACAGCTTCGGTCACTGTGTTTGTGTACCTTTCCCTTTAGGGCTGGATACACAGGTTATCGCCTGCAACTTTGACCTCTAGTACTTAAAATCACAAAGTTGATCAATAACAGG
>NC_087181.1:5192490-5199518 GCF_035594125.1 Scylla paramamosain
ATTCAACATGTCTAATATTACAAGAAACAATAGCAAATAATAGGTAAGCGATTTCAAACAAATGAAGCCAAACATTTTATTTCAATCGTGTCATAAATATGTTGAATTGTGTTCCATCAAGCGTCGTTAACTCAGGTACTGTTCACTCATTGAAAACCTGTCTTGACAAGTATGTAGACACTAATTCCCGGTTGTCATTGTTCATGTCTGAATAACGAACACGTTCACTCCGTACTGTCCGTGCTGGCATGTAGATTGTATGTGGTCGAAGTAGTCCTCCTGTCTTTCTTAGTTTCCTCTCACACTCCATGTTGTTTTTTTTCTGTACAACGTGGTACCATTTCCTTTTTCAGGTGAGCCTTGCCTGGAGGGATAGGGGGTGGGGGATGGAAGGACCCTTCTTCTGTGCTATCCTTTCTCTACCACTAATAGAGTAGAATAGTTACCCAAACAGACTTACAAGGACCTCTTGGTCTGTTACTGTTTGGACTTCTTTTGTATTCGTTTGGTTCCTCTTTCTGTGCTATCCTGTTTGTCTCTTCCACTAGTTAGCGTAGAGTAGTTACCCAAACAGCCCAGTACAGACCTCAGGAACTTTTGCTGTTTGGACTTTGTTTTTATTCTCCTCCTCCTCCTCCTCCTCCTCCTCCTCCTCCTCCTCCTCCTCCTCCTCATCTTCAAGATTATACCCAAACGTTTTAAATCCCACGAGGCCAAACATTTCTTCTTTAATCGTATAGTAAATATATGGAATAAACTTCCTGCCGAAATTGTAAACAGCAATACTATTGAATCATTCAAAAATAAAATAGACAAATATTTAAAAGCAAATCCCCAACAAGCTGATTGACTGATGCCTCTCTTGAAAGCGCCAGGCACAGTATAGAGAAACCAGCAAGCCCACTTTTGTTACAATTTTTTTTTTTCAATTTTCCGCGCATGACGTCACGTTGTCGGAGATCAGGACTGCCAAATTCGCCTTTTTTAGGCCAAAACATAATTTTTGGCTTTTTTCATGCATTTGGTCTAAGGATATCTAGTTTGCCATGAATTACATTATTATTATTATTATTTTTTATTTATTGATTTTTTAAATATGTTGCTTATATATGCTCCATTTGGCCATAACAAGTTTATTTAATATGGTAAGTTTGTTCACCGCCACCTAAGACAAAACTTTTTTTTCAAGTTGTCGAGTGCGCGTATGTTTTCCTTTATTTTCCTTCTGTTACCATGGTTATCCTTGCAGTTTTTCCCATTTTCTCTTATTGCTATTGAATAACAATAAGGGAAAATTGGACAAATCAACTGGGTGATGATGCTGATGACGCGCGAGTCCACGGCTGAACTCTGGCGTGTTTTTTTTTTTTTTTTTTTCAAGCGGCTGATGTAATTTAAGGCTTCCTATCAACAGCTACCTGTGTTCATGAACAAGCCAGGAGTACGTTGATAGGGTGCTGTCTATGGTAGTACCGTATATTTTGTTATGATGAGTCATTGGTAAACTCGTTTTCCATCCCCCAAAAGCGATCGTTCTGGTTGTTTATATTTATGTCGAGTGGGAAAGAAAAATGTCTAGAGCAGTGTGATTGAACTGTAGGCCCGCGCGCCAGTTGATTTAGTGTGGCCCGCGTGCACTCATTGATTAATTTTATATGAGGAAAAAAATACTTAAATGATATTCAGCAAAGGTCAAGTGTGTGGAATAATAACGATTAGCTTGTTATGACATTGCTGCTACAATAACATAATGCCTGCAGAGCGAAAGTCCTTCCCCATGGTTATGAAGTAGGGACGTAGGTATATGGTACACGTCATGAACACGGCCACTTCTTTGTGCCAAGAACGTTTTCATAATGTGTTGTTAGTATTTTTGCATTCACTCCTGAACCCACCAATCTCAGTTAGTGTACATTGGATTGGGGTCAGGTTTCAGATGAGGCGTCGGGAGCTGTATGGCCTTAGGCCTAGTTGCCTAGCACATACCGTTACAAGTAACTCTCTTCCACTGTCGGTATTCTCACACTGGAATTGAATTCTCTGAATTCGTTTCCGTTTTTTGGCCCAGGCGAAGGACTGACGAAGTACGTGGCACTTGTATACACAGATCGCCACTCCAGTAGTCCGCTATAGCCCAGTGCTCAGTACACATCGTGTAATATTTGGTAAATTCTGAAGTGGAATAATATAAACTTTGGGTTTTTTTACTGCATGTTTTTGGGTCTTTTTGTAGTGCGTTTGGCCGTTTTGTCTTATTTTTTTTGTTAGCTATGGCCTTTTTCTGCTTCAGTAATCTGGGAACCCTGAGTGTACTGCCTTCAGTTCCACCCACCACTCACTCTGCCTTAGGGCTTCATTTTAAGTTTAAGGTACATCGCATCTCTAAAGTCCATGTGCGCAGCGCTTCTTATAAAGCACTATGCAAAATGTGCTTTATTAAAATGAATTTTTCGATGTTTATTCATCAGTTTAGTTTGTCATCCATAATCAGTATTATCATTATTAGTAACATTTATAATTCCTGTGTGCACCGTTACCTAGTGAACATAAAAGAAGAAAAACACAAACCTCAACACACTTAAGAAGAAAGTATCCTACACAACACAAATAAGTAAATCTACATAAATGTTAACTTGAGCGAAAATCAAGTTGTATGGTAATAAATAAATTCTGCAAAACAAATAGATTCAGTACATAAGTAACATAAAAAAAACACTAGAAAATATAGATGTAAATGCCAATGACACCGTGCAGAGCATAAAGAATAAAAAACAAGGTCTCCATCGTTACAAATACTGAACTATTAAAACTTACAGCTTACAAGATACGACGCGGAAATAAAAGGACACAAACCAGCTACACTACAGTGATGGTGCTGATGACGATGATGACGGTAATAATAATAATTTTAATGATAATAATAATAGTAATAATAATAATTAATAATATATAATAATAATTATAATAATAATAAAAATAATAATAATAATAATAATAATAATAATAACAACAACAACAACAACAACAACAACAACAACAACAACAGTACCACTTCACTACGTTTCGCCTCACGCGGGGAGCAGGGGTGGGAGGGGCACAGGTCTTTCTTCTTTTTCATGCAGTATTCTTTTTTATACCTATGAAGCATAAACACACTTCCAGCCTCCGCTGGTCCCCCCTACCCTCTCTCTCTTAATCCTTCCCGACGCCGCCCTTCCTCCCAGTCGGAAGCTTTCATCCTGCTGATAGGTAGTAAAGCCTGTGTGAAGAAGTGAGTGCTTCACCAACTTTTTTCAGTGACATAATTTGATTGATGTCTATGTTGAGAGTGGACGTGAATTACGAATAAAGCAATCCGTGGTTCTCTGGGCTGAGTCATTCTCGTGCTGCAGGATGGACAGGTGTAATGTTGTGTTGTTGTTATTGTTGTTGTTGTCGGTGGTGGTGGTGGTGCAGCACAGGAGAGGGTTCCAGAAGGCTGCTCCATAACCAAGGAATTCCTGCCTCTGTAAAGTTCTCTGATCTTACCTACTGCTATTTGTACTCCACGACATACTCCCACAAGTCAACAGTTATCTAATTATCACTGTGGGATGAACGTTCACATTAGAATGAGCAGCAGTTTTTCTTATTGAACTTTTGGTGCTGCATGAACACAGGAAGGGAAATGATGTGTTCAAATATATCTTGTTTACCGTTGGGGTTTCATGGCGTAGTGACAGTCTTGGGAACCCAGTGTGTGTGGGATGCCAGCAGTCATATCCCATACAAAATACAATAAATAAATAACGTCATGAAAATAATTGACATCGTAATTCTTTAATACATACTGGCGTGAACATAAGGTGGTTAAATAGAGCAACTTTACAAAAAAGATGGGGAAGATGGGGAAATAGACCAACTTTAAAAAAAAGAAAAAGGGCCCTCGTGGCCCAGTGGGTAGAGTGATGCACTTGAAGTTTGGCGTGAGGGAAGTGAGGGGCGCGTAGGTTCGAACCCCCCTCTCGGAACTCACAAAAACCTTGAAAGAGCATCCCTCCATCACCATGTGTGATGGAACTGCCCACGGGGAGGAGGGGAGGTGAGTGCGCAGCACCTCCCTACCCCTCCCCAGGGGAGGAAGGCACCGCCTTACCGGCCCCCGGGAGAGCAAGGGAGGTGAGTGCACAGCGCTTCCCTTCTCTCCCCTACCTAACCCTGGCAAGTCTACGGACTACCAGGCGAAAAAAAAAAAAAAAAAAAAAAAAAAGAAAAAAATAAATAACATAAAGAATAAATAAATAAATAAAGGTAAGTGCATAGCACTTCTCTTCTCTTCACCTAACAGGAAAAAAAATATAAAAAAATATAAAGGTGAGTGCATAGCACTTCCCTTGTCTCCGGCAAAAGATAGAAAAAAATAATAATAAATAAAGAATCAAGGTGAGTGCATAGCACTTCCCTTGTCTCCTAACCTACCACGCAAAAAAAAGAGTAAATAAATAAAAATAAATAAATAAATAAAAATAAATAAAAACTTCCTTACCACCTCGGACCTTGGGAGAGCAAGGGAGGTGAGTGCACAGCACTTCCCTTCTCTCCCCAAGTCTCCCCAAGACTGTCAGACAAAAAAAAAATAAAATATATATAGGTATAAAAAAAAAAAAATAATAATAATAAAATAAGTAAAAAAAAAAAGTAAATAAAACAAAAACAATAAAACTCCTAGTCGCACTTCAATAAAACTGACTGAGTCTGGCAATCAACAATAAATAATAAAAATAAAACAATACCAACTGACTGACCCTGACAACCCCAAAGACCACCACCCCACCTGGGAAGCACGGGAGGTGAGTGTGCAGCACCTCCCTACCCTTCCCAGTCTCCCAGTTTGACTTTGACCACCAATCTGACTCATCCTACCAACTCCAAAGAGCAACTCCAACTGTACAGACCACCACCTGACTGACTGACCCTGGCAACTCCAAAAACAACCAACCTGACTGACTTACAGATATGTAATCACCTAACTGACTGGCCCTGGGGAGCATGGGAGGTGAGTGTGCAGCACCTCCCTACACTTCCCAGTCTCCCAGTTTGACCTGACTCATCCTGGCAACTTCAAAGAACAACTCCAAATGTACAGACCAACAGTACCTCCTACTCTGTGTCCCACTCTGACCCTGATCCATACATCCCTACATCCTACCCTGTCCTGGCTAGGTGAGTGCGTAGCACTTCCCTACCACCTGCCTTACTGACCCTGGCAACCATAAAAACAACCAACCTGACTGACCTACAAATCTTACTGTAATCTGGCAACAGACCACCAAACTGACGGACTCTGGGGAGCATGGGAGGTGAGTGTGCAGCACCTCCCTACCCTTCCCAGTCTCCCAGTTTGACTTCCACCACCAATGTGACTCATCCTACCAACTCCAAATGTACAGACCACCTCAAGGTGAGTGCGTAGCACTTCCCTTGACTGAGTGGGCCTGACTGACTGACCCCGGCAACTCCAAAAACAACCAATCTGACAAATGTTACAAATGTAACCTGGGGAGCATGGGAGGTGAGTGTGCAGCACCTCCCTACCCTTCCCAAAATAAATAAAAATAAATTAATAAATTAAAAAAAATAAATAAAGTAAAAACAATAAAACTCCTACTCCCCCCTCAATAAAATGACTGAGTCTGGCAATCAACAATAAATAATGAAAATAAAACAATACCAACCTGACTGACCCTGACAACTCCAAAGACCACCACCCCACCTGGGAAGCACGGGAGGTGAGTGTGCAGCACCTCCCTACCCTCCCCAGCCTTCTAGTTTGACTTTGACCCCCAATCTGACTCATCCTAGCAACTTAACTGTACCGACCACCACCAGTACTCCCCACCCTGGCAACTGATCCTGGCAAGGTGAGTGCGTAGCACTTCCCGTGACTCCTCCTGGCAGCTCCAAAGACCCACCATCCTGACCGCCCCTGGGAAGCACGGGAGGTGAGTGTGCAGCACCTCCCTACACTTCCCAGTCTCCCAGTTTGACTTTGACCACCAATGTGACTCATCCTACCAACTCCAAATGTACACACCACCACCACCACCCCTCTGATCTTGGCAAGGTGAGTGCGTAGCAGTACCCTTGACTGACTGGGCCTGACTGACTGACCCCGGCAACTCCAAAAACAACCAACCTGACTGATGTTACAAATGTAACCTGGGGAGCATGGGAGGTGAGTGTGCAGCACCTCCCTACCCTTCCCAGTCTTCCACCAACCTGACTTGAATTATGACTGGGGAGCAAGGGAGGTGAGTGTGCAGTACTCCTACTATCCCCACTCTGAATACCCTATCACCAACCAATTCAGACCACCAAACTGTCTTAGAAGAACAAGAACAGGAAGCAACGCCATCAGAGGAAGAAGAAGCAGCAGCAGCAGCATTACCGCCATCTGAGGAACAAAACAAGAAAAAGAAGCAAAGAAAAAGAATTACCACCACTGTTATCGGAGGAAGAAACAGCAGCGTCACCGCCATCAGAGGAAGAAACATATATATGTAAACTACGACTGGTCAAACTTTCTGTGGCACCAGGCTAAGTTCGACCTGTGATGGGCTGTGTTTAGAGAGGGAAAAAAAGTTCTAGGGGTTCATGAAAAGAAAGTACGCTAACTCAGGGGACTGACTGTGAAAGTGCCAGGCAAGGCTGCTGCTTCAGACATCCACACTTCAACTTCAACTATGCATGCGAGAATGTTGCTGTATTCTTCCTCCTATTCCTCCTTTTTTTATCTTCTGCAGAATACTGTCTTATTACTCCGTCCACAGGCGGCAGTTCTTGTATAAGACTTGCAAACCTGTGTCCACTCATCCCAACTATCCAGAAATATATCTAATCTTCTAAAAGGTCTGGCATCACGTGTTCAAGAGATTTATGTCTATTTTTTTTATTTTTTTTATTTATGGAGGTGGTGGTGGTGGTGAAGGTGTAAATCTAGAATGAGAGTGAGCGTCTTTGTGTTTCCTCCACCGGGACGAAGAAAGAGA
>NC_087181.1:5199618-5202118 GCF_035594125.1 Scylla paramamosain
AGTTTGACTTCCACCACCAATGTGACTCATCCTACCAACTCCAAATGTACAGACCACCACCACCACCCCTCTGATCTTGGCAAGGTGAGTGCGTAGCACTTCCCTTGACTGAGTGGGCCTGACTGACTGACCCCCGCAACTCCAAAAACAACCAATCTGACAAATGTTACAAATGTAACCTGGGGAGCATGGGAGGTGAGTGTGCAGCACTTTCCTACCCTTCCCAAAATAAATAAAAATAAATTAATAAATTAAAAAAAATAAATAAAGTAAAAACAATAAAACTCCTACTTCCCCCTCAATAAAATGACTGAGTCTGGCAATCAACAATAAATAATGAAAATAAAACAATACCAACCTGACTGACCCTGACAACTCCAAAGACCACCACCCCACCTGGGAAGCACGGGAGGTGAGTGTGCAGCACCTCCCTACCCTCCCCAGCCTTCTAGTTTGACTTTGACCCCCAATCTGACTCATCCTAGCAACTCTAACTGTACCGACCACCACCAGTACTCCCCACCCTGGCAACTGATCCTGGCAAGGTGAGTGCGTAGCACTTCCCGTGACTCCTCCTGGCAGCTCCAAAGACCCACCATCCTGACCGCCCCTGGGAAGCACGGGAGGTGAGTGTGCAGCACCTCCCTACACTTCCCAGTCTCCCAGTTTGACTTCCACCACCAATGTGACTCATCCTACCAACTCCAAATGTACACACCACCATCACCACCACTCTGATCTTGGCAAGGTGAGTGCGTAGCACTGCCCTTGACGGACTGGGCCTGACTGACTGACCCCGGCAACTCCAAAAACAACCAACCTGACTGATGTTACAAATGTAACCTGGGGAGCATGGGAGGTGAGTGTGCAGCACCTCCCTACCCTTCCCAGTCTTCCACCAACCTGACTTGAATTATGACTGGGGAGCAAGGGAGGTGAGTGTGCAGTACTCCTACTATCCCCACTCTGGGGATAGTAGACCACCAAACTGACTGTCTTAGAAGAACAAGAACAGGAAGCAACGCCATCAGAGGAAGAAGAAGAAGCAGCAGCAGCATTACCGCCATCAGAGGAAGAAGAAGCAGCAGCAGCAGCATTACCGCCATCAGAGGAAGAAAACAAGAAAAAGAAGCAAAGAAAAAGAATTACCACCACTGTTATCGGAGGAAGAAACAGCAGCGTCACCGCCATCAGAGGAAGAAACATATATATGTAAACTACGACTGGTCAAACTTTCTGTGGCACCAGGCTAAGTTCGACCTGTGATGGGCTGTGTTTAGAGAGGGAAAAAAAGTTCCAGGGGTTCATGAAAGGAAAGTACACTAACAGGGGACTGACTGTGAAAGTGCCAGGCAAGGCTGCTGCTTCAGACATCCACACTTCAACCTCAACTATGCATGCGAAAATGTTGCTGTATTCCTACTCCTATTCCTTATTTTTTTATCTTCTCCTGCAGAAGACTGTCTTATTACTCCGTCCACAGGCGGCAGTTCTTGTATAAGACTTGCAAACCTGTGTCCACTCATCCCAACTATCCAGAAATTTATCTAATCTTCTAAAGGTCTGGCATCACGTGTTCAAGAGATTTATGTGTATTTTTTTTATTTTATTTACGGTGGTGGTGGTGGTGAAGATGTAAATCTAGAATGAGAGTGAGCGTCTTTGTGTTTCCTCCACCGGGACGAAGAAAGAGAACAAGGATTCCTAATACTCCAGGAATTGCCTTTGTTTCCAGAAAACATTGAATAGTAAAGAAAAATTATTATTTCCTAGTTTTATCAAACTTTCTGTGGCACCAGGCTAAGTTTGACCTGTGATGGGCTGTGTTTAGATATATATATATATATATATATATATATATATATATATATATATATATATATATATATATATATATATATATATATATATATATATATATATATATATATATATATAGGTACTAGTAGTTGATAACTTTGTGATATATAAATGTTGTATAGCAACGCGTTTCACGAGTTTGCAATTACAATTAAGATCATTTACTTTATTTCAACTTATATTCAATTCCTTTATACTGTATGGCGGTTATACATAACTTCAAAACAATATGTTATCCAAGAATAATCTTGAAATTTAGAGCTTATTTCGTACTATTTTTCTGTTACAGTTTTGTGTACATGCATTTTTTTTTATCATAGGAAATGGAAATTTTTCTGCTAATATAAATATTACATATTACAAACATTAAAACGTGCACAACACCCACGACTCTGGGTGCACACCGTCCCAAGGATCCACAGTCTCTTCAAGAGTTGGAAATCCCTGATGACTGGACATCCCACCTCCACTATGACAATGGACCAGAGGCAGATGAGCGTATTATCAGCTTTACCACCCCCCATCATCTGGAACTGTTAGCACGCTGTGATGAGTGGTGTATGGATGGCACATTTTCGGTAGCTCCGAGACTCTTCACCCAGCTATATGTCATCCAAGGTCGAGTCATTTCAGTCATCAT
>NC_087181.1:5207118-5217118 GCF_035594125.1 Scylla paramamosain
GCGAGCAAGCAAGCAAGCAAGGAGGCAGACAGACTAACGGGCGGGGAAAGAGGTGGATGGACATACAAAAAAGAAAGAAAGAAAACAGGCAGACAGACAGGGTGACAGGGAAATAGTCAAGCTAACTTGAAGAGGATAGGCAGGCAAAGAAGCAGGCAGACAGGCAGGCAGGGAAAAATAGAAGGCAAGGAAGCAGACAGACAGACAGACAAATAGACAGAGGGACAGATGGATGTGCGGGCAGGCACAGACATGGACAAAGTAGTTTTAAATAGCGGCAGAAACTGGAATATTTCATTCCAATGAATATATTTTCACAATTTTTTTGTAAAATACTTTAATAAATAGTTTACCGTGCCCTGCAGTGAGTACTTAACCAAAAGTCTAACTGAATTAGTCAGTGGGATATTAATACAGCATAATGTTTGCACAATATAAACGTATGCCTCTTCCGTCACTCGTATATTCTTTCGTGATAACAATTACTGTAAGCGAAGAAAATGCAAACATAGTGACCTAACTATATTTTTCTCTCATGGCCTCGTATTTACGGTATGCCATTTTTCGTGCACAATACGTAGTTGTCATTGATTTCCTAAAACTACTAAATATACCAGAAGACAGACCTACTGACCCATACTCGTAAATATTGTTCCACTCGTAATGTTACACCACACGCACACACACACACACACACACACAACATTAATACAAATAGATGCGCTGCAACAAAGCAACAGAGATTCGGATGCTCATTCTTACAGAGCATTATAGTGAACATGTGAGGCAGAGATAAACAGACAGACGCAGACAGACAGATTGATTTACAACACTTAGTAACATGTACTTGTTATAAGTAATTCTAAGTGACCATTACTTTCCCGTTCATTCCCATTCATTGAAGCATTTCAGTGTTGAGACGCAAAGGTAGTGTAAGTGTTGAGGCAGCGGTGGTAGTGGCCCCTTCACCTCGCAGCGAGGCAGGAAGGGGAGGCGAGGGACACCAGCAGTGACTGGCCTGAAGGCGCCTTGCCTCCCGCCTCCTCTGTGCGACCCTCTCCCTTGATTGCCTTCATGCATCAATCGCAGCATGACTTGTGCTCCTCCTCTTCAGTCTCACTTAACTACCACCTTCATATTCTAGACACCGCTGAATGTTGGCAAGCTTTACATTTATTATTTTTGCTTCTTTTTATTTTCTTATTTGATCTTGTTATATATGTAATGGTGTTTGTTCGTTTTATTTTGTTGCAGCTGTTGTGCATATTTAACATTCTCAGCGTTTGAAGTGTGTTCTGTTTTCAGTGTTGTTTTCCATGTATCCATGTGTTCTTGCTTGGAGGAATTTGACACGTTTTATTTATGACATTTCGTGTTTTTGTTCAGTATTTATTCTTTCCTCTTTTGTTCATGTGTATGTTGTTAACTCATGCAGTAAAGGATTTCTGGTGGTTCTGTTTATGATGCTTCATTTTTAGCTCTTTTTAGAATAGTGAAGCTGCATCACTTTTTTATGTGGATGTTTTGATATTTTCAGGAAAGGATGGCAGGTGGTGCCGCGGTGAACACTCCCAACACATGCAGGAGGAAAGTGAGTACCTGCTTCATTACATCATGTGCCCTCTGTTTTGATCTCGCTGTTAAACTTTTTTTTTTATTCATGTCAACGGAAACCTGTCACTGTTGCCTGCCTTTCTCCTGTCAGCTTCCCACGAATCTGTGAAGGAAAGAAAGGATGTGCTTCCATGGTATCGTGTCAGTAGTGTTATCCATTGAAGGATTAGTTTAAACCTTTTTCCAATGCGTTGTTTTTTGTCTCCCATTTTTCTGCCTTCCTAGGGTATATATATGAAAGAAGACAGAATGTAAATTTAGTCTATAATGTTCATTGCAACATCTTACAGGGAAAAAAGTCCTTTGAGGATTAACCGAGAATCTTTTTCAAAACTATAATTTTTGTATTCCAGTCTTCGTGTGCTTATTTTAATTTATGCATAGAGAAAAGAAGGATACGAAATCATATGTTTTCTATAACGGTGTCATCTTTTTGGTATAAATATTTACTTAGAGATTCAGTTGAAACCTAACAATTAGCTGTCATTTTTGCGTTTGTTATATATATATATATATATATATATATATATATATATATATATATATATATATATATATATATATATATATATATATATATATATATATATATATATATATATATATATATATATATATATATATATATATATATATATATATATATATATATATATATATATATATATATATATATATTTTTTTTTTTTTTTTTTTTTTTTTTTTTTTTTGTATGTACGTATATATGAGTGAAGAAAGGAAAGTTGCAATTACAAAAAACTTTCCACAATAATGGGAATATTCACTTGAGGTCTTTTTTAGATAACAAATATCAGATCTTCTAGTTTATATGTCTATTTATCCTTTAGTGTGTTTTATCGTTATGTAGATTAATACTATTTTGCCCGTTATGATAAAGTGTCCTTGGAAACTATTACTGTAACACATTTCATTTAGTGTGAATTTGGTTTCCACGTAAAAAAAAAAAACTCTCCTTCTATGGAGAAAAGATATTTATATTTTCTTTGTTCAATTGGTATTGATATTATTTTTAACTCTGATTTCCCGGGAAGCGCCACCACCATGATATTTGTGACCTAACCTAAGGTAACTTTTTAGCGTCATAACCTTTGTTGCAGCTTTATTCAAGTAAAATCAAAGAGAGGAAAGCTTGTATAGTTCTGTGAAGTGTTCTTATTTGTCTCTGTGTGTGTTGATTGTCGCCTTGAAAAGTCAAGGTGACGTGGGCCTTGATGACTAGAGCCGGCCCACACTATTTGTCTCCCTTTTTTTAGAGGCTCGTCGTTGTAGATTTCTGAAAATATTAGTTTTCCTCACGTTTTTATTTTCCTTGTCAGCGAATGAAAGATAATTCATGATTTTCTTAATCATTTAGTAACGTATTTAATATCTTTGGAGGGATCATTCCCGTAGCGGAGCGAGGGGGCTCTATTTTTGTTACCGCACATCTGTACACCCCACCGCTCCCGCCTGGCCCTGGAGGGCACAACGATGATTTGGCCAGGAGCACCTTTTGATGTCCATCGTATATAAAAGTTTCGATTTCATTTTCGGAAACACTTCTTGGTAACTTTTGAAGGCGTATCTTTGTTATTTTATTTAATTTCTTCGTCAGACTCACCTTTTTTTGCTGTATTTTGCATATTTCGATTTATCGGCATGTGGGCGAAGGTTTCTGCCTCGCAACTCGCACAACTATCGCCTCATCACTACAGATCGAGCTCGAGCGCACAAAATGCGCCAATTATTTGCCATAACTCACTTCATATACGGGAAAGGGTTGTGGGAAGAAGGTGTTGTGAGGAGTAAACATAGGATAAATTAGTTAAATCTAGAAAGGTAGCTAGCTCAGGGAAGGTGAGAAATAGCTTAAGTATTTACCACACAAAATGTAGCAGTATTTTGAATAAAATAGACTTGCTTAGAAGAATAGTGTGTGTAGAGAAATTTGATATCATTGCTTTAGCTGAAACTTGGTTAGATATGTGAGGAAAAGTATTTAATCCAGAGGTCAAGATAGATGGTTATACATTGTTCTATAAAGATAGGGAAAACAGGAGAGGAGGAGGCGTCGCGTTATACGTTAGGGACACATTACAGTGTTGTATTAACAGTAGATTTAAAACAGATAGGAAAGCAGTAGTAGTACAGCAATGTACAGTAGTGGGAGTAGTGTACAGATCACCGACCAGTACAAAGGAAATTAACACCTCACTGTGGCAGGAAATAAATACAGCAGGCAGGTACAGTCAGGTACGTATGTGTGGTAGGAGATTTTAATTTTAGGAATATCGACTGGAGTCTGATGGTGGGTAACAAGGAAGCAGAATTTTTTAAGGTAATTCAGGATAATTTTTTAAAACAGGTAGTCGTAGAACCCACAAGGGGGAATAATATTCTAGATTTAATTCTTACTAACACGGAGGAAGCAGTCACGTAGGTAGAGGTTGGAGGACAGCTAGGTAACATTGACCATAGGGAAATTAGGTACAATTTAAAATGGGAAGAAACTTTTAGAAGCAATAACACTAGTAAAATACTTGACTTTAGGAGAGCAGAATTTGAGGAATTGAAAAGGTACCTCCAAGGAGCTGACTGGCAACGGATGAAGGGTGAGGTCAGGTCCGGGACGGAGTTGAGAGAGATAAGGCAAGAAGTGAGAGGTGAGGTGAGGTGTGAGGGTGTAGGACAAGAGGAGGTAAGATGTGTTCGGAAGGGACGGAGGAGAGAGGGAGGGGGAGATGGGTGTGAGTATGGTGGAATGTCAGGTCATGCTGAAATGAGAGAGGTGAGGTCGAGGCGAGTAGATGAGGGAGTAGAGAGGATGGTAGGGGCCGAGATGAGGGAATTAGGTGAAGTAAATGTAGATGAATTGTATAAATATTTCGTAGATAAAGTTCATACAGGTCAGTTAGCATAAATCCAGTAGAGGGCAATAAGATCACAGAAAAATTATCCTAAATGGATGACTGCTAGGTTAAAACATTATATAGGGTGGAAGAGAAGTATATATAAGACATTAAGGGCAGGTGAAGAAGTTTTAAGGTCACAATATAATGAATTAGTTAGAACAGTCAGGAAGTTAACGAGGAAAGCTAAGGGCAATTATGAATTAAGTGTAGCCAGTCATGTGAAGACGGACCCCCAAGGGATTTTATCACGAATAGAGGACGAAGAATAAGGATACTATAGGTCCATTAAAGGCAGCAGATGGGGAGCTGGTTAGTTCTGGGGAGGAGATTAGTAAAATTCTGAATGAGTATTTTTCATCTGTCTTCACCCAGGAAAACATGCAGGATATGCCAGATAGTGAACATATGTTTAGAGCAGATGAGAATGAGAAGATCACAGATATTTCCATAAGTAGAGAGATAGTGGAACAGGAGATAGATAGGCTAAAAAAAGTTCAAGACACCAGGACCAGATGAAATATATCCCAGAGTACTTAAGGAATGCAAAGAGGTTATTAGTGAGCTGTTAGTCTCTGTCTTTAGGAAATCACTTGAGTCAGGTGAGGTACCAGTAATGTGGAAGCAGGCTAATGTAGTACCCATCTTTAAGAAAGGAGATAAAACTTTAGCGTCTAACTATAGATCTGTCAGCTTAAATTCAGTTATAGGTAAAATATTAGAGTTAATAAGAGCGAGGAACATTAGGGAACATTTAGACAAACATAACTTGATAAATTAATCACAGCATGGCTTCACGAAGGGGAAGTCTTGCATGATAAACTTATTAAGTTTTTACCGAAAAGAGTACGAGGCAGTAGATAATGGTGATAGTTATGATATCTTGTATCTGGACTTTAGTAAAGCATTTGACAAGGTACCCCATGAAAGGCTCCTGAGAAAGGTTAGGGCACACGGGATAGATGGGAAGGTGTTAGGCTGGATAGGGTCATGGCTTAGCGACAGGCGAGAAAGAGTTGTAATAAACGGCTCGAAATCCGAGTGATGTCATGTAATCAGTGGGGTGCCACAGGGATCAGTATTAGGGACATTGTTATTTCTAATATATATCAATGCCTTGGTTAGTGGAATTAGTAGTGATGTTAGTAAATTTGCGGATGACACAAAGACAGATTAATTAGATCAGAAACGGGTGCCTTCGCCTTGCAGGCAGATTTAGGATGAATGAATAGACGGACATATGGCAAATGCAATTTAGTATCAATAAATGTAAAGTACTTAGCGTAGGTAGAGGAAACCCACACAGTAGGTACACATTAAACGAACAATCTCTGGTAGTTACAGGGTACGAGAAAGATTTAGGAGTTATAGTTAGCTGTGAACTCCGTCTAGGAAAACAATGCATAGAGGCTAGAAACAGGATAAATAGGGTACTAGGATTCATTTTTAGGAGTGTTAAAAGTAGAAGGCCGGAAGTAATATTAATGATATTCTTGGCGCTGGTCAGACCTCATCTAGACTATGTTGTGCAATTCTGGTCTCCACATTACAGGAAAGATATAGGTGTATTAGAATCAGTACAGAGGAGAATGACAGAAAGGATACAGGGGATGAGGAGTATTCCTTACGAGGCGAGATTGAAGTCATTAAATTTACATTCTTTAGAGAGACGTTGGTTAAGAGGGGACGTGATAGAAGTCTTTAAGTTCCCTTTCAATAGTCCAGGAGTCAAGCAATATCTTCATTCTTTCATCCCTTTCATTGGTAAACTCTGGAATTCTCTGCCTGTTTCTGTTTTTTCCCCTTCCTGTGACTAGTTGTTTTAAGAGTATTGAGGCACTTCCAGAAACATATTTAGTTTTTATATTGACTTCTAATTTTTTATCTTTTTTTTTTTTTTTGTCTGTATGTATGGAAGCGGCAACTGAAAAGATTTTTTTTGTTCCTCTGTTTGCCATTCGCCAAGAAAATATGAGAGCGTGAGTATAAATAATGGCTATATGCAAATGTAAGAATACCATTTTATACTGACTCTAAATTAAACATGTATTACATTGTTTACTCCAGTTTACTCAAGTTGAACCGTCCGATATCTTTTGCATCTAAATGATTTTTGTGTTCAGCTATTTGAATTTTTATTTCCAAATGCAGCTCCATGTTTTTGAGAAGCACAGAGGGTTGGAGAAAGACAAATCTTTCCTGAGTCTTAATAGGTGAATGTTAATAACAGTAGTAGTAGCAATAGTAGTAGAAGTAGTAGTAGTAGTAGTAGTAGTAGTAGTAGTAGTAGTAGTAGTACTACTACTACTACTACTACTACTACTACTACTACTACTACTACTACTACTACTACTACTACTACTACTACTACTACTACTACTACTACTACTACTACTACTACTACTTGTAGTAGTAGTAGTAGTAGTAGTACTACTACTACTACTACTACTACTACTACTACTACTAGTAGTAGTAGTAGTAGTAGTAGTAGTAGTAGTAGTAGTAGTAGTACTAGTAGTAGTAGTAGTAGTAGTTGTTGTTGTTGTTGTTGTTGTTGTTTTTGTTGTTGTTGTCGTTGTTGTTGTAGTAAAGAGCAGGATTATTATCTGGAGTGACACTAATTCAGTTTTTGTATAATTTGTATTTTCTTATTATTATTCCACACCTTGTCAATCCATGCAAGGAAAAAAAAGAAAAGCAAAAAAAGAAAACGTATATTAAAAAAGTGAGAGGCAAGACCAGCAAGTGAAACACGCCCTGCCTTCTCCATAGACTTGACGTGTTTACTGCCGCGCTTCCTGCCTGATAATTATACAGTCTTACTCGTACGCTGGAGGCGCTTAATGTGGTGCATTTGTATGAAAGAATTTACTTTTTGCCATGAATCTCTCTCTCTCTCTCTCTCTCTCTCTCTCTCTCTCTCTCTCTCTCTCTCTCTCTCTCTCTCTCTCTCTCTCTCTCTCTCTCTCTCTCTCTCTCTCTCTCTCTCTCTCTCTCTCTCTCTCTCAGCTCGAATTATGATTTCACTGAGTGGTTTAAGAACATATTCACATGTTATTCATGAGCCATCACATCCAGCAGCAGGCAGGAGGAGGAGGAGGAGGAGGAGGAGGAGGAGGAGGAGGAGGAGGAGGAGGAAAGAACACAAAGGAATACAAAAGAAATGCAACGGAAGACCAAACCTTGAGTTACTGACGAGGCTGTTTGGATAATTATTCTACATTAACTATTATTGGGAGATACAGGATAGTACAGAAGGTTCCTCCCCACCAATCTCTCCAGCAGAAGCTGACAAGATACAGGAATTGATACCACGTGGTATAGAAAAACCACAGAGAACTTGAGAGAATAGTGAGGGAAAGAGTTGTGGTCTGTCTACTTTTGTTTGTGAGGGAGAGTGTAACTGCATGATAGTTGTGTGATGTGGTGTGTGCGTAGCGCAGGTGAAGGCACGGTTTGGTTGTTGAGGGGTGGTGCAGAATCCTTGCGTTGCGCTTTCCAGGGAGGCGGCAGTCAATCAGGCCACAGCCTCGGTCACTGTGTTTGTGTACCTTTCCCTTTAGGGCTGGATACACAGGTTATCGCCTGCAACTTTGACCTCTAGTACTTAAAATCACAAAGTTGATCAATAACAAGAGAATGCGGACGAAGAAAATGAGGATTACAACATGTGATTACATAGGATAACCAAAACAAACACTCATACAGGTCTTTACATATCGCTTTGGAATTAATTTAGATTAACTACCCTTTAGTAAAGTAAGCTAGAGCAGTGTATGACTTCTGCCAAACCGACACGCCCTCGTGCTTGTGCTGGCGTGGGAAAACCATCGCGCTGTGTGGGAAAAACTGGCTGCGTTTTGATTGGAAAGAATGAAGTGAGATTCTATTATTATTCCTATGCAAAAAAAGGAGGAGGAGGAGGAGGAGGAGGAGGGTAATAACAGCATTAGTAAAAACATCCACTTCAAACACCCCTTTGTCTGTGCCTTTGGACGCACAAATTACCTCAGAATGTTACGTCATAATGAATAAGACAAGTGAAGAAGCTTACTTTCTTTTGAATACCGTCTTTTCGGAAATGTTGATTTTTTTTCTATTTTGTGCAAAAGACAAAAAAAAAAAAATACAATTTTTAGTAGAGTGAAAAAAAATCTACAATTCACCCTAAGAAGGAGGAACAGAAAAATTACGAACTATACCACCACAACCACCACCACCACTACTACTGCTACTACTACTACTACTACTACTACTACTACTACTACTACTACTACTACTACTACTACCACCACCACCACCACCACCACCACACTTCACTCTCAACTTCTCCCATTTTCAAGAATTCCTCTCTTCTCTTTCCTCGCTCCACCATCCTTCATCCTCTCTCCCTTACGTTCCATCCTTCCTTTCGCCGACATAATGCTTGCAACAGACGCCCCTCCTCTTCCTCCCCCTCCTCCTCCAGTCCCGTAGCATTAGCAGGGCCTTGTCTCCCCTTATAAGCAGGGATGCTTAGTGGAACATGTCGAAATAGCGTTGCCTAGCCGCCGCCGAGTATAGGAGTGTATTGAGGGTGCATTATCTCGGTACAGTGGCGGTGAGCGGGGAGATGGGTCGGTGAGTATGTTCAGGCGCAGATAGAGAAATGTGTTATTGGTCTGACGAATTGATTAATGAATAGGTATCTGGTTGAACAGGTAGATTTACAGATAGATGGCTGGATGGGTAAATGGTTAATAAATAGATCGACTGACTGATAAATAGACTGATATATAGATGGACAGATGGATGGATAGATAGACTGATAGATACATGAATAAATGAATAGGTATATAAGTAGATATAAATATATATAGATGGGAAGATAGACAGTTCAGTAAGTAGAAAATAAATTAGATAAATAGACAGATAGACAGATAGACAGGGATAATAGTACATAGGTGGGAAAATATGTTGATAAATTCCCGTTGATTGATAAGAAGGTGGAAGTATTAGATAGGGAGAGATGTACAGATAAAACATCGACGAATGGGTAGGTAAGTGAAGAAACACAGGATGGTTGAAGAGCAATATACATAAACAAATAATAAGAAAGTGGAAGTGTAAGCGATGAATCAGATAAAGAGAGAAATTAGCTGTATATTGATGGACAGAACATATAGAAATGCAACTGTAAATCATGGTAAACAAACTAAGATAAATAAAGGTATGTACTATGTTAGAAGGAAATGACATTAGAGAGTCAGCCAGCACATCAGACATTCAGAAAGCAGGACAGACAAAGACACATAGACACACTGACTGATGGGTGCATATGCCAAATGAAATAGTAAACAAACATTCATATATAGAATCATTACAAATAGAAAAATATCAGAAACTTTGAGGCAGACAGACTGAATTTCGCATAACGAAAATATTTGTATGTTCATGTTTGGTAACTTACACACGAGCAATGGATAAAAAAGAGAGAT
>NC_087181.1:5219618-5232118 GCF_035594125.1 Scylla paramamosain
ATATTTGCCTTGATGTCGCCGTGTAATAAGCCCCGAGGAATTCATTCTTCATAGAACGTTAATTGATTTATAGGCGGAAGGCGAAGCAAGGCAGCACATGTGAAAGGTAATGCAGGATAAGATAATGTGATATGACTGCCATTTAGCGTCCTTGTGTGTGAGGTCCACAAGGCCAGAGTGAAGGGGGAGGGCACATATCAACTTATTGTAACCTTCGTAACTCTACTGACTGGATTACATTCACGGGAGTTAGTCATTATTACATACGAGTACATACATGTTGCGACAGTAAGAAGAGTATGCCTGTGCCGGTTTTTTTTTTTTTTTTTGTCTTTTCCCTCTCTTTATTAACATTGGTGTTCTATTGCGGTAAAACACGATCATGTATTGGTGCGAGAAAGGATGAAACGGATTAATTTTTTTAAAAATTACTGGTGTCTTCCTTCTGAGTTTCGCTTAAGTCTCTTTTTCTTTGCTTTTCTACGATTGTGTTTTCTTTTGCTTTCTGTTTTGTTGTCGTTTTATATTCTCTTGTACTGTTGATTCCTATTTTTTTTTATTTAATTTTTTTCATGCGACTTTTCCTTGCGTTATTTATATTCATTATTTGTCATTACTCTTGTTTATCTTTTGTTTTCTCTTTTAAATATCTCGCATTTCCCTTTTCAGTGTTTTTCTTTAATTATATTTCACATTTATTTATTTCCCTTCATTCGTTTTCATTATTCACTATGTTATTACGTATTTCTATTGGCTTGCATAATGAAATGACCTTTTTCCTCATTTTCTCTTCATTGCTCATCTTTTTAATTGATTCTTCCCATTCACCCTTTTTTTTCTACCTCTTTATTTTTTCAACTGTCTCCACGTCTTCTTCCAAAGAGGACAACATTTTCTGTTTCGTTACCAGCACTTTTGAAGGTAATTAATGTAAACACTCCACTACGTACAAGTACCAGGAAATCAGGGCCTGGTGTGGATTCTGAGGCAGCGGTGGTGATGGTGGTGGTAGTGATGGTGGTGGTGGTGGTGGTAGTAGTGTTAAGTTCGTTTTAAGTACTTACTTATCGTTCCACTCATTCCCTCCGTTTCTCGTCATCGTCCTCATCATTATCTTGACGGTCTCTCTCTCTCTCTCTCTCTCTCTCTCTCTCTCTCTCTCTCTCTCTCTCTCTCTCTCTCTCTCTCTCTCTCTCTCTCTCTCTCTCTCTCTCTCTCTCTCTCTCTCTCTCTCTCTCTCTCTCTGTCTCTCTCTCTTCAATAAGAATAAGAGTAAGAATAATGAGTATTAGTACTAATTGTTATTCCCAAGATAATAATAGCAAGTATAATAATAACAACAACAACAACAACAACAACAACAATAATAATAATTATCTTAATAATAATGAGAATAACAATAGTAATAATCTTAGTTCTAATTATCATTTTTAGATGGTAGTGATAGCAACAACAACAACAACAACAACAACAACATCAACAACAACCTCAACTACAACAAGAACAACAACAACAATAATAATAATAATAATAATAATAATAATAATAATAATAATAATAATAATAATAATTCTGCTGTTTCTGCTTGAGCTAATGAAGTTGAACATTCTAATTTATACTTTATATTATATTTTATAAATTAGTATGTAGTATGGACGATTTTCACTAAGCGAATCGCGTATCGGACCAGCTATAAAGCATGTGAAAACCTTGAAAGGCCTAACTTTATTTTATACGAGTGCTCGAAGCATAATGTATGTGTGTGTGTGTGTGTGTGTGTGTGTGTGTGTGTGTGTGTATATATATATATATATATATATATATATATATATATATATATATATATATATATATATATATATATATATATATATATATATATATATATATATATATATATATATATATATATATATATATATATATATATATATATATATATATATATATATGGAAAGAATTGTCCTCAAACACAGTCAGCTCGAATACGATAGCAACATTTAAAAATCCCCTTGATAAATATCTGATGTCAAATCCCCGGTTGTCACTGTTCACCTCCTCATAAAAATCTTACCGCGGATATTTAGTCTCTCGGTGCGATTACATCTGTCATCTGGTGAGGGTATATTTCACCGAGGAAGAAAAACAACTAATTCACAACAAAGAAAATGAATCACATCAAAGAGACCTTGGTGATGGCCAGGTTCCTCGGCGACTTACTGCTGACCCCGGTATAATTCCTTATACCATTATATGATAATGGTATAAGGAATCGAGTCCTTGCTGGGCAACTAACCCATCACTATAGTCATCTAGTAAACATGTATCCCACGCAGGCATGTTTAAGGAAGAGGAAACGCCTCATCAGATATCACTAATAAAAATAGGACCGTATGAAGACTAGATGTGATAGAAGTAGACATCATCTCTTTCTTCCTTTCCTCTCAAATTACATGTTTTTTTTTTTTTTTTCTATACAAATGTTATAATTTACCTTTTCCTGCCAAGTTCTGCAGGAGGGATGGGGAAGAGAGTTCTTCTGTGGTATCCTGTCTCTCCCACTAATAGCGTAGAATTGTTAACCAAACAACCAAGTAAGAACCACAGGGTCTGTTGCTGTTTCGTCTTCTTTGTATATTCCTTTGTATATTTCTCCACCACCACCACCACCACCACCTACACCTCCTAGTCTTGCCCTTACTCTTGCTCTTTCTCTTTCTCTTTCTCTTTCTCTTTCTCTTTCTCTTTCTCCTTCTCCTCCTCGTCCTCCTTCCATCCTCCTGTGTGTGACGTAGGGTGGCGTGATCATGTCCGCCCAACCTTTATCCACCAACACCCATTATCTATAATAATAATAATAATAATAATAATAATTGATGATTTATTGATCAAGAAAGCTTTACAAAGTCATTTATAAAACATCATGTCTTGATTTACAACAAGTGCGTATCTATTTAGGTAGCTACATGAAAGGTAAAATAAGTTCAAGAAGCTACACTACATTATACAATACATTATCTACATTATGTATGTGTACATACATGTACATATACATGTATTGCTAACTAGGCGAAGCATTATAAATACAATACACATTATTATTAATTGTGTGACACCGTTACTTGTAGTGGATAAACTTGTGGAATCAATGGTACGGGATAGAACAGTAGAATTCCTGGAAAGTAACCGTATCATAAAGGACGCTCAACATGGATTTAGTAGTAAACGTTCATGTTTAACGAATTTACTGTACTTTTTTCACGACTTACATAATATGTGTGATAATACCAGGCCAGTAGATATAGTTTATTTTGATTTTCAAAAAGCATTTGATAAAGTTCCTCATAAGCGCCTCCTAGATGAAGTAAAAGCTCACGGCATATCAGGTGACCTCGCTGCGAGGATAGAGGATTGGTTGACAGACCGCAAACAGCGAGTAGTAATTAACGTGTCGTGGTCCGAGATTTTGCAAAGAATTGGTTTATAAAGGTTACTGGAAAACTCACAAACATTTTCATATTTTGATTAATAACTACTATTTACTTTTCTTACAACTCAAAATTTCTCACTCGCATTCATCTTCAAATCATTCAAAGTTATTAAGTGTTACCTTGTATTTCTTCAACATATTCACTGATCAGCGCAGTCATCGTGCAAAACACAGACAATATCAAATGCTCAAACACAACAAATATTCAGTCGGCGCCATTAATGTTCAGTTAGAAAAACACACATGATATCAGCAACACATCACTTACTATAAACATTCCATGACTGAGTAAATCTTCGTACATCATACACACCTGTCATGACAAACATAAAACATCAGTTAAACAACCTGCTCCTCCTTTAATAAGATCATTGATTTATAGACTGCATTAATACGCTTTCAAACTGCACTTACTTTCAAGTTATTCCGTCCATCTCGACCCCTCTCTGGTCAGGCCCTGTGGAACCTCTGGGTCTGTGTCTGCCACTCTCTAGTACTCTCCGCTACTGAATTATTCCACTGTTACACGCTATAATATACAGTCGTTTGGGACTGCCTGTTTCCCTCAAAAAACTATCGTAATTTTCATAACATTTTACGTATCTACTATTCACATTGCTCATCTACGCATGTGATCCGCCCACAGGCGTGGTGCTTGATACAGAAGCCAGTCAGAGGGTAGGGGCAGTTTGGAGGCGGAGCGTTAAGTGGGCGTAGGCTGACTTGTCCTTCTTGGTGCCTCACGCCTCCTGGCCTACTTTCCCTTTCAAATCCTTTCTCTGCCTTGCCCCTGCTATCATTACCGTTAATCCCTCCTTGACCCAGGCTGCCTTCCCAGGTTGTATGGCCGTCTTCCTGTTGTGGAGTGCTTGGGTCCTGTGTCCTTGTTTGTGTTTCCTCGGTTTCCTCGATATCAAGTGACAATTATCTTCCCTTTCCCGTGTAGTATGATCGTTTGTTATTCTCCATACTTCATTCATCTTCTCCATTTCTTCTTTCTTTTTACTTATTATACTTTTTTTTTCTTTCCTCTTCCTTATTATTTTTTTTCGTTTTTTCTTCTTTTTTTGACAGTAGAATATATATTGTAGTGCCGGGTCACCAGAAACTCTAATTCTTCAAATTGGGTTAATGTAAGCAGTGGCGTTCCTCAATGTTCAATCTTAGGGCAGATCCTCTTCATAATATATATGAATGACATAGACGAAGGAATCAGAAGTAAACTGTCAAAATTCACAGACACTAAAATTGCTAAGAACACTCACACCAAACCAGCGTCAAATTTTGGAAAATGATGCATACACTCTCATTGAATGGTGTGAAACGTGGCTTATAACTTTAATTTTGATAAATGCCACGTATCAAATATTGGAAATAGCAATCGGCAGGAAAATTATAAAAAGTAATCCCCCATCAAAAGTTTGGATCCTGAGAAAGATCTGGGAGCTTTAGTGACAACAGATCTTAAACCAAGCAAACAATGCAACGAAGTCATTGAAATTGCCAATAAATTAATAGTTTTCACCTTCCAATCTGAAAAAAAAAAATCTCAACTTGTACAACTCACTTGTACGTCCTCATCTTGAATACAATGTACAGTTTTTGTCATCCTGTTATAAAAGGAATATTGAGAGATTATAAAAAAACAAAAACAATACGAAGTAGAGTAACGAAAATTACTCGAAGGCTTCGCAATAAACCCTACAAGGAACGCCTTAAAGAACGATATCTATTCTCCCTCTCCAAACGCAGGCTAAGAGGGGATCTGATAATGCTTTACTAAACTTTTAAGGCTTTCACAAATATCAGACCGGAATTCTTCCTAAGATTCAACATGTCTAATATTACAAGAAACAATAGCAAATAATAGGTAAGCGATTTCAAACAAATGAAGCCAAACATTTTATTTCAATCGTGTCATAAATATGTTGAATTGTGTTCCATCAAGCGTCGTTAACTCAGGTACTGTTCACTCATTGAAAACCTGTCTTGACAAGTATGTAGACACTAATTCCCGGTTGTCATTGTTCATGTCTGAATAACGAACACGTTCACTCCGTACTGTCCGTGCTGGCATGTAGATTGTATGTGGTCGAAGTAGTCCTCCTGTCTTTCTTAGTTTCCTCTCACACTCCATGTTTTTTTCTGTACAACATGGTACCATTTCCTTTTTCAGGTGAGCCTTGCCTGGAGGGATAGGGGGTGGGGGATGGAAGGACCCTTCTTCTGTGCTATCCTTTCTCTACCACTAATAGAGTAGAATAGTTACCCAAACAGACTTACAAGGACCTCTTGGTCTGTTACTGTTTGGACTTCTTTTGTATTCGTTTGGTTCCTCTTTCTGTGCTATCCTGTTTGTCTCTTCCACTAGTTAGCGTAGAGTAGTTACCCAAACAGCCCAGTACAGACCTCAGGAACCTTTGTTGTTTGGACTTTGTTTTTATTCTCCTCCTCCTCCTCCTCCTCCTCCTCCTCCTCCTCCTCCTCCTCCTCCTCCTCCTCCTCCTCCTCCTCCTCCTCCTCTCACCACATGATGAACAATTGCCTGTGAGGGGCATTGAAAACTGAACAACCCAATCAGTTAGTGACTATCATAGGGATTTGAGGTACCAGGGGTCACTGCTGCAGGAGTGCGGCACTCCTTTACGAGAAGTGCACTCTTATAGGAGTCGCATGGTAGCCGGAGCCTGATTGACTGATGCCTCTCTTGAAAGCGCCAGGCACAGTATAGAGAACCCAGCAAGCCCACTTTTGTTACAATTTTTTTTTTTTCAATTTTCCGCGCATGACGTCACGTTGTCGGAGATCAGGACTGCCAGATTCGCCTTTTTTAGGCCAAAACATAATTTTTGGCTTTTTTCATGCATTTGGTCTAAGGATATCTGGTTTGCCATGAATTACATTATTATTATTATTATTATCTTTTTTTTTAAACATGTTGCTTAAATATGCTCCATTTAGCCTTAACAAGTTTATTTAATATGGTAAGTTTGTTCACCGCCACCTAAGACAAAACTTTTTTTTCAAGTTGTCGAGTGCGCGTATGTTTTGCTTTATTTTCCTTCTGTTACCATGGTTATCCTTGCAGTTTTTCCCATTTTCTCTTATTGCTATTGAATAACAATAAGGGAAAATTGGACAAATCAACTGGGTGATGATGCTGATGACGCGCGAGTCCACGGCTGAACTCTGGCGTGTTTTTTTTTTTTTTTAGCGGCTGATGTAATTTAAGTCTTCCTATCAACAGCTACCTGTGTTCATGAACAAGCCAGGAGTACGTTGATAGGGTGCTGTCTATGGTAGTACCGTATATTTTGTTATGATGAGTCATTGGTAAACTCGTTTTCCATCCCCCAAAAGCGATCGTTCTGGTTGTTTATATTATGTCGAGTGGGAAAGAAAAATGTCTAGAGCAGTGTGATTGAACTGTAGGCCCGCGCGCCAGTTGATTTAGTGTGGCCCGCGTGCACTCATTGATTAATTTTATATGAGGAAAAAATACTTAAATGATATTCAGCAAAGGTCAAGTGTGTGGAATAATAACGATTAGCTTGTTATGACATTGCTGCTACAATAACATAATGCCTGCAGAGCGAAAGTCCTTCCCCATGGTTATGAAGTAGGGACGTAGGTATATGGTACACGTCATGAACACGGCCACTTCTTTGTGCCAAGAACGTTTTCATAATGTGTTGTTAGTATTTTTGCATTCACTCCTGAACCCACCAATCTCAGTTAGTGTACATTGGATTGGGGTCAGGTTTCAGATGAGGCGTCGGGAGCTGTATGGCCTTAGGCCTAGTTGCCTAGCAATTACCGTTACAAGTAACTCTCTTCCACTATCGGTATTCTCACACTGGAATTGAATTCTCTGAATTGGTTTCCGTTTTTTGGCCCAGGCGAAGGACTGACGAAGTACGTGGCACTTGTATACACAGATCGCCACTCCAGTAGTCCGCCATAGCCCAGTGCTCAGTACACATCGTGTAATATTATTAATATTATAATATTATAATAATAATACACATCGTGTAATATTATTAAAATTAATTTTTCGATCTTTATTCATCAGTTTAGTTTGTCATCCATAATCAGTATTATCATTATTAGTAACATTTATAATTCCTGTGTGCACCGTTACCTAGTGAACATAAAAGAAGAAAAACACAAACCTCAACACACTTAAGAAGAAAGTATCCTACACAACACAAATAAGTAAATCTACATAAATGTTAACTTGAGCGAAAATCAAGTTGTATGGTAATAAAACAATTCTGCAAAACAAATAGATTCAGTACATAAGTAACATAAAAAAAACAGTAGGAAATATAGATGTAAATGCCAATGACACCGTGCAGAGCATAAAGAATAAAAAACAAGGTCTCCATCGTTACAAATACTGAACTATTAAAACTTACAGCTTACAAGATACGACGCGGAAATAAAAGGACACAAACCAGCTACACTACAGTGATGGTGCTGATGACGATGATGACGGTAATAATAATAATTTTAATGATAATAATAATAGTAATAATAATAATGAATAATATATAATAATAATAATAATAATAATAATAATAATAATAATAATAATAATAATAATAATAATAACAATAACAACAACAACAACAACAGTACCACTTCACTACGTTTCGCCTCACGCGGGGAGTAGGGGTGGGAGGGGCACAGGTCTTTCTTCTTTTTCATGCAGTATTCTTTTTTATACCTATGAAGCATAAACACACTTCCAGCCTCCGCTGGTCCCCCCTACCCTCTCTCTCTTAATCCTTCCCGACGCCGCCCTTCCTCCCAGTCGGAAGCTTTCATCCTGCTGATAGGTAGTAAAGCCTGTGTGAAGAAGTGAGTGCTTCACCAACTTTTTTCAGTGACATAATTTGATTGATGTCTATGTTGAGAGTGGACGTGAATTACGAATAAAGCAATCCGTGGTTCTCTGGGCTGAGTCATTCTCGTGCTGCAGGATGGACAGGTGTAATGGTGTGTTGCTGTTATTGTTGTTGTTGTCGGTGGTGGTGGTGGTGGTGCAGCACAGGGGAGGGTTCCAGAAGGCTGCTCCATAACCAAGGAATTCCTGCCTCTGTAAAGTTCTCTGATCTTACCTACTGCTATTTGTACTCCACGACATACTCCCACAAGTCAACAGTTATCTAATTATCACTGTGGGATGAACGTTCACATTAGAATGAGCAGCAGTTTTTCTTATTGAACTTTTGGTGCTGCATGAACACAGGAAGGGAAATGATGTGTTCAAATATATCTTGTTTACCGTTGGGGTTTCATGGCGTAGTGACAGTCTTGGGAACCCAGTGTGTGTGGGATGCCAGCGGTCATATCCCATACAAAATACAATAAATAAATAACGTCATGAAAATAATTGACATCGTAATTCTTTAATACATACTGGCGTGAACATAAGGTGGTTAAATAGAGCAACTTTACAAAAAAGATGGGGAAGATGGGGAAATAGACCAACTTTAAAAAAAAGAAAAAGGGCCCTCGTGGCCCAGTGGGTAGAGTGATGCACTTGGAGTTTGGCGTGAGGGAAGTGAGGGGCGCGTAGGTTCGAACCCCCCTCTCGGAACTCACAAAAACCTTGAAAGAGCATCCCTCCATCACCATGTGTGATGGAACTGCCCACGGGGAGGAGGGGAGGTGAGTGCGCAGCACCTCCCTACCCCTCCCCAGGGGAGGAAGGCACCGCCTTACCGGCCCCCGGGAGAGCAAGGGAGGTGAGTGCACAGCGCTTCCCTTCTCTCCCCTACCTAACCCTGGCAAGTCTACGGACTACCAGGCAAAAAAAAAAAAAAAAAAAAAAAGATAAAAAAAAAGATAAAAAAAACAAAAGAAAAAAAATAAATAAAGGTAAGTGCATAGCACTTCTCTTCTCTTCACCTAACAGGAAAAAAATATAAAAAATATAAAGGTGAGTGCATAGCACTTCCCTTGTCTCCGGCAAAAGATAGAAAAAAATAATAAATAAAGAATCAAGGTGAGTGCATAGCACTTCCCTTGTCTCCTAACCAACCACGCAAAAAAAAAGTAAATAAATAAAAATAAATAAATAAATAAAAATAAATAAAAACCTCCTTACCATCTCGGACCTCGGGAGAGCAAGGGAGGTGAGTGCACAGCACTTCCCTTCTCTCCCCAAGTCTACGGACTGTCAGACTAAAAAAAATAAAATATATATAGGTATAAAAAAAAATAATAATAATAAAATAAGTAAAAAAAAATAAGTAAATAAAACAAAAACAATAAAACTCCTAGTCGCACTTCAATAAAACTGACTGAGTCTGGCAATCAACAATAAATAATAAAAATAAAACAATACCAACTGACTGACCCTGACAACCCCAAAGACCACCACCCCACCTGGGAAGCACGGGAGGTGAGTGTGCAGCACCTCCCTACCCTTCCCAGTCTCCCAGTTTGACTTTGACCACCAATCTGACTCATCCTACCAACTCCAAAGAGCAACTCCAACTGTACAGACCACCACCACCACCACCCTTCTGATCTCGGCAAGGTGAGTGCGTAGCACTTCCCTGGACTGACCCTGACTGACTGACCCTGGCAACTCCAAAAACAACCAACCTGACTGACTTACAGATATGTAATCACCTAACTGACTGGCCCTGGGGAGCATGGGAGGTGAGTGTGCAGCACCTCCCTACACTTCCCAGTCTCCCAGTTTGACCTGACTCATCCTGGCAACTTCAAAGAACAACTCCAAATGTACAGACCAACAGTACCTCCTACTCTGTGTCCCACTCTGACCCTGATCCATACATCCCTACATCCTACCCTGTCCTGGCTAGGTGAGTGCGTAGCACTTCCCTACCACCTGCCTTACTGACCCTGGCAACCATAAAAACAACCAACCTGACTGACCTACAAATCTTACTGTAATCTGGCAACAGACCACCAAACTGACGGACTCTGGGGAGCATGGGAGGTGAGTGTGCAGCACCTCCCTACCCTTCCCAGTCTCCCAGTTTGACTTTGACCACCAATGTGACTCATCCTACCAACTCCAAATGTACAGACCACCACCACCACCCCTCTGATCTTGGCAAGGTGAGTGCGTAGCACTTCCCTTGACTGAGTGGGCCTGACTGACTGACCCCCGCAACTCCAAAAACAACCAATCTGACAAATGTTACAAATGTAACCTGGGGAGCATGGGAGGTGAGTGTGCAGCACCTCCCTACCCTTCCCTACCCTTCCCAAAATAAATGAAAAATAAAAAATAAATAAAACAAAAATAAATAAAGTAAAAACAATAAAGCTCCTACTTCCCCCTCAATAAAATGACTGAGTCTGGCAATCAACAATAAATAATAAAAATAAAACAATACCAACTGACTGACCCTGACAACTCCAAAGACCACCACCCCACCTGGGAAGCACGGGAGGTGAGTGTGCAGCACCTCCCTACCCTCCCCAGCCTCCTAGTTTGAGTTTGACCCCCAATCTGACTCATCCTAGCAACTTTAACTGTACCGACCACCACCAGTACTCCCCACCCTGGCAACTGATCCTGGCAAGGTGAGTGCGTAGCACTTCCCGTGACTCCTCCTGGCAACTCCAAAGACCCACCATCCTGACCGCCCCTGGGAAGCACGGGAGGTGAGTGTGCAGCACCTCCCTACAATTCCCAGTCTCCCAGTTTGACTTTGACCACCAATGTGACTCATCCTACCAACTCCAAATATACACACCACCACCACCACCCCTCTGATCTTGGCAAGGTGAGTGCGTAGCACTACCCTTGACTGACTGGGCCTGACTGACTGACCCCGGCAACTCCAAAAACAACCAACCTGACTGATGTTACAAATGTAACCTGGGGAACATGGGAGGTGAGTGTGCAGCACCTCCCTACCCTTCCCAGTCTTCCACCAACCTGACTTGAATTATGACTGGGGAGCAAGGGAGGTGAGTGTGCAGTACTCCTACTATCCCCACTCTGAATACCCTATCACCAACCAATTCAGACCACCAAACTGTCTTAGAAGAACAAGAACAGGAAGCAACGCCATCAGAGGAAGAAGAAGCAGCAGCAGCAGCATTACCGCCATCAGAGGAAGAAAACAAGAAAAAGAAGCAAAGAAAAAGAATTACCACCACTGTTATCGGAGGAAGAAACAGCAGCGTCACCGCCATCAGAGGAAGAAACATATATATGTAAACTACGACTGGTCAAACTTTCTGTGGCACCAGGCTAAGTTCGACCTGTAATGGGCTGTGTTTAGAGAGGGAAAAAAAGTTCCAGGGGTTCATGAAAGGAAAGTACGCTAACTCAGTTAGGGGACTGACAGTGAAAGTGCCAGGCAAGGCTGCTACTTCAGACATCCACACTTCAACTTCAACTATGCATGCGAGAATGTTGCTGTATTCTTCCTCCTATTCCTCCGTCCACAGGCGGCAGTTCTTGTATAAGACTTGCAAACCTGTGTCCACTCATCCCAACTATCCAGAAATATATCTAATCTTCTAAAGGTCTGGCATCACGTGTTCAAGAGATTTATGTCTATTTTTTTTATTTTTATTTATTTATTTTTTTTATTTATGGTGGTGGTGGTGGTGGTGAAGGTGTAAATCTAGAATGAGAGTGAGCGTCTTTGTGTTTCCTCCACCGGGACGAAGAAAGAGAACAGGGATTCCTCATACTCCAGGATTTGGCTTTCTTTCCAGAAAGCAATAAAAAAAAAGCAAAGAAAAATTGTTATATGCTAGTTTTATCGCAATTTTTCATACTTGCAAGTATATTTCACTTATAATGAACGTACAAACTACAGTAGGAAACCAAAATAATGCCAAAAATGGAAGCATGGATTAAAGGATGCCAAATGTATAAAGACATTAATAGTTTTAAATACTGAAGGAAAGACGGTAATTGTCTTTCTTACTACACATTTATATTTAACAAGTGAAGACAGACGTAGGTTGAAAACCAGCCCGGGAAGGAATGTCTGGCGCGTGG
>NC_087181.1:5234618-5247118 GCF_035594125.1 Scylla paramamosain
TCCCAGGAATACGTGGTCTTTCTTATAGTGAACGTCTAAAAAGATTAGATATGTTTTCCCTTAGAGATCGTCGCATCCGAAGTGACCTCATTGAAACATTCAAAATACTGAAGAATATAGATAAGATAGATTACAAAAATCTCTCAGCTTTCGCAATCAATAACAAGAAATAACGGCTTGAAACCTAAAGGACAGCGATGTAATACTGATTTGCGAGGAAACTTTTTTAACGTAAGAGTAGTTGAATGTTGGAAGAAGTTACCAGCGTCTGTAGTGCAAGTTACTACGGTGGCTACCTTCAAAAGTAAATTAGGTAAGTTTTATAAAGAAAATAGTTTCCGATCATTTTTTTTCCCCCTCTTGTAGCGATGGCAGTATTTACGGTAGATCTCTTCTTTTTCCCATCTTTCCTATATAAATTTCCCCGATTGTTCCTCTCAGGAATCGGGGTGAACTTTTCGTTTTATTTCTTGCCGGGTAACGCTGGAGTGAGTGGTGGGTGGGGAGGAGCCTCTCCTGTTCTATCCTTGCCTCGTACTAAGTATATAGCTTATTGTAGATGTAGTATAGTGAACGAGTGACCTCGTCATAGGTCGCAAGGCCTGTCACTCGCCTTTCCTTTGTATTCCTATGTATTCCTCCTCCTCCTCCTCCTCCTTCTCCTCCTCCTCTATCGTTTACAGCCTCTCACCAAAGAAAAGCGCCTGTCATAAATACAAAGACACCAAAAATAACGATGACAAAGCAGAACATGATCGATTGCGGCGTCATTGTAAAAACTTATAAGAGACAGTAAGAAACACATTGAACTTCATATTGATAATTCATGTCAAACAAATCCCAAGGAATTCTTTAGATGCATTAGAAAGAAAAAAAGTATTAACCACTATAATTGGCCCTCTTGTCTTGAAAAATGGCAAACACACTGACAGTGAAATCCAAATGGCTGAGAATCTAAACGACTACTTTGCATCCATATTCGCTACAGAAAAGAATTCTGAATATCTACCTCACATTGAAGCCCTAAGTAACACCGCGTTTTTGAGCACGTGTACTTCAAAAGAAAAAGAAAGTTTAGATGCGATTAATGAAATTAAAATAAAGAAAACACCACGACCGGATAAAATTTCCCCACGAATATTGAAGGAGGATAAAAACGAGCTTACAAAGCCTCTATCCATATTATTGAAGAAATCATTAAACATTCGGCAAGTCCTAGACGAATGGAAACTAGGTAATGTTACACCTATCTTCTGAAAAGGCGACAAATCTCAGTCTCAAAACTAGCGTCCCATAATCCTCACATCTGTGTGTTCTAGTGGGGTTGAATTATCAATTACCCCTGGACACTGTTCATTAGTTTCTTACCTTTATGTAGTAGTTAAGGTCACTCATGGTGAGTTTCTCTGGTTTTCAGGTGAATGTCAAAAGTGAACGTTTAAAAATATGTATATTTAGATATATGTACAGAGTTCTGGGAGAAGGGTGTGGCGTGTACGGGACAAGGGATGTCCTCTACGTGGTGCAGCGTTACACCCTGGCAAGAGAGTGCCGGACCCGGCTGTAGGGACGCTTAGCGCCTTCAAAGAGTGCTGACAGTAGAAATATGGGCGGGTTGACCGCACTCATAGAACATGAATGTATTCATAGTTATAGCTGTCTAATTACATAAATAAGGCAAGGGACAAACTACTTATAGCTAAAAATTATACACGCCGAAATACATTAGAGAGAGATTAACTTTGGAGAATACTTAGATAATATAATGTAGATGCTACCGATTATTTATCAGTGGCAGTGAAAGGACTGTGTGAAGTTCCATGGTGTGTGTGTGTGTGTGTGTGTGTGTGTGTGTGTGTGTGTGTGTCGTAGGGTGGCGTGATCATGTCCGCCCCACCCTTATCCACCGACACCCATTATCTACACTTATGCATACATGTGTACATACACTTGTATTGCTAACTAGGCGAAGCATTATATATACAGTACACATTATTATTAATTGTGTGACACCGTTACTTGTAGTGGATAAACTTGTGGAATCAATGGTACGGGATAGAACAGTAGAATTCCTGGAAAGTAACCGTATCATAAAGGACGCTCAACATGGATTTAGTAGTAAACGTTCATGTTTAACGAATTTACTGGACTTTTTTCACGACTTACATAATATGTGTGATAATACCAGGCCAGTAGATATGGTTTATTTTGATTTTCAAAAAGCATTTGATAAAGTTCCTCATAAGCGCCTCCTACATGAAGTAAAAGGTCACGGCATATCAGGTGACCTCGCTGCGAGGATAGAGGATTGGTTGACAGACCGCAAACAGCGAGTAGTGATTAACGTGTCGTGGTCCGAGATGTTGCAAGGAATTGGTTTATAAAAGCTACTGGAAAACTCGCAAACATTTTCATATTTTAATTAATAACTATTATTTACATTTCTAACAACTCAACCTTAAAATTATTTGTCTAATAGACCTATTGGTCTATAGACGATTAGTTTAAAGTATAGACCAAGTACAAACATAGTAGTATGACATTCTTATTGAAATATTTTAAAATGCATAGAAATAATAATAAAAAAAAAAACTAAAATTTTAAATTATGAGCCAGTGCTTGGAGATAATCTAAAACACCATAGTTTTGTTTCTCGTTAAACACGGTTAAGTTTCTTTGTTCATGTTCAATGTATTTCCTCTTTAGCTTAATTCTAGACTCTCCTCGAACGATGCTTTGTCTGTTCTTCCCCATTCTTTTGCTCCTTTTGCAGTTTGTTAATAAGTCTGAAAATTCTGACATGTGCAGACCCTACTAACACCTGTAACCGCCGATGCCATGCTTCTGCTTTATTTTGAGTCCTTGGTATACCAAGTTCTATCCTGTCGTGTACTGACCATAATGATGCTGGAAAAAAGAGGAGATCGGATTTCTTGACCTCGTAATATTCTCCGAATTTTTCCCCTAACATATGTTTCGTCGAAATAATTGATAACAGAAATGGCTTCATCTGGAATTGCGCCCTTGAGTTGTAGTTATCCATCCTCGATTTCACTGGCAGGTAAGAAGGCTAGTGCTGCCATCTGTCGGATCTTTAAAGAAAAAGTTTTCATCTGTGTCTTATAACGTTTTCAATCCAGATGAAGTTATTTTTCAATAGATACTTTGTCCCACATGAAAGAAGCAACACCTGTTAGCTGTTCCAGGAATTTCGCATTTAATTGCATTTACACCAGTTTCGAAGTCGGTGATTATCATCTCAGGAGAAAGGTAGATTTCGTTTTCTGCAGCATAATCAAGATGATCACGGAATAATTGGATATAGCATTCTGTGTTTTTTTCGTGACATTAGCACACACACCAGTGGCAACACGCGACTCCTCTCATGTGGTCCAGTGGGAGCGTGAATTGTGTACAGTTAATTGAAATCAGTAGGGACGGTCTTGAATGTTCCATCCATTATCCAAAATGGAGCATTTTCAAGTTTCTTCAAATCAAAACAGGTGGTAAATAACAGTATCTTGTCATCACCAATATTGGTTTCTTTTAATAAAAATTGATCACCAGTTAATGTGTTTCGTTACTCAGTTGGAACAGACAGATCATCCAAATTATTTGGCTCTACTGGTCTCTCTTTACGCACTCTGCTTACGAGTTTCTTGAGAGCTCCTTTATTCCCAGTATAATGTACGATAGAGGAATCCACTGAACTACATAACTCGTGAATTATTTGGCAAGGCTTATCTCTGGTTTCAGTAGCTCTTTGTTTGATTGTATTACAAACTTTCACTACAGCAACTCGACTGGCTTCAGCAGATCCACAAGTGTGCTCACTTTCTCGTCTTAGAATATGGCTATTATCTTCATAATGAATTACTGCAGTTCTTTTACATGTTCTGCTTTCACACCTCCAGTAAAATGTTTCTTTGCCACTTGTCTTTTGAACTCTCTTTGTGCGCAGTGTGAACAAATAGCCATTTACTGGAAGCTTTTCCTTTCCTCTTTCGGAAATGACAATTTTGCAGAGAGACGACTCCATGTTAAAGGGCTTAGGCGGATAGACTAGTGCTGTTGTACACGTAAACTTCGAATAACACTTCGTGAGCGAAGCAATGTAAAGCGGTTCGAAAAAGTTTAAACACTTGCCTTTAAAGCAAATTATTCCGGGACGTTCATGAAACAGTGAAATTAAAGTGTGTGAGTGAGTCTCGGGTGTGCGGAACAAAATATGAAGCTTCTGATCAAACGCCTCTCGGGGTGGTGAACTGAAGAACTCCCCACTCCCCCTCGGGGAAGATTAGCTTACGTAAGTAGCCCCACTGGAAACGGACTGGCCGCGAGGCCCACTCTGACACAGCTATCAAAGCTCACGTGCTTCATGTTAAAGACAGAAGTCTCGTGCCAAGTGCGATGCATAACACACACACACACACACACACACACAAACACAGCTGTCTCTCGGAGTCTTATTAGCAGAAATCCATCGAGAGAGACCCGCAGCAGACCAAGTGGTGAATTACGAGCGTAGAGTAATTTATAGACGGCAGTCACTTTTAACTATGACGAGTCAACACACGCACAAACACACGCAGTCCTTTTGAAACTTTATGAGGCTTCGCTCAATGTGTCAGTTTTGATCATCATAATGTATTATAATGCTAAGCAATTACGGCTTACATCTATAGATAATATTAGCTATAAGAACTAGATATATATTTTTTTGAATAACATTATTTACATTACATATGAACACGATGAAATATTACCATAGGTTGCAAGTTACACAATTAAGACTCGAAAACAAATCACAGTGATTACACCTTTCCATTTTGTGTTTGTGTGTGTTTGTGTATTTACCTATTTGTATTTACCTATTTGTAGTGTCCCTGAAATGCATAGTAGACCAATTCGCATTGGACCAAGTTGTATTAGACCAATCTTCTCTTTAGACCAATCGTATTTTTGGGCGAGGTGGTTTTAGACCAAATCGCATTGGACCAATTGACATTGGACCAGTGGTCGTTACACCAATCCTACCTAACCCATATATATATATATATATATATATATATATATATATATATATATATATATATATATATATATATATATATATATATATATATATATATATATATATATATATTAATATGTGAAATTAATCATTATTTGACTAACGACCTTCACCCATAGTTAATATTTGCCCGTCTCGACGTAGAATTTTCCACCTCGCGTGTGTACTCTCTCCTGCTCTCCCCTGCTGGCCTGCTTGAATATAAAGGATCTGTTGTAATGGAAGATCAGTGCAGTGTCCCTCCCGACCCGGTCACTTGTCTCTTGCGGTTCTGTCTCTAGATGCTGGTGTGGCCATTTCAGTGTCGCGATGCTCTGCTGGTGAGAGGAGGTTTGTCTTGCATTGTACTTCTCTTTATGAAACATGGAAACAGACGCATACGAGACTAGAGGCTTGGTGCTGTATGCTCTTCCTTTGTGTTCCTTTGTGAATTCAAATGTTGTGGTTGTCTTTAGGTGAAAAAAAAATAAATAAATAAAAGAACTCCTTTTATTTCAAGTTATTTCCTCTTGTTCTAATGTAAACTACTAAGACTATTCATTTTAAGTTTGACGCTGTATCAGTGTCGGTAATCTAATTAAAAATATTGTTAACCTCATAAACACAGGCTGCATTTAACAAGAAACAACAGCAGGTGTGTGAAGGGTGAGGAATGTGGTAGCTAACCGATTGCCATCAACAACTCAAGCTACACTCAATAGTTTCATAGGAAGACCTGAAACTTAAGTGAACAAAACACTATAAAACCATTATAGTGGTGGTGGTGGTGGTGGTGAGGGTGTAAATCTAGAATGAGAGTGAGCGTCTTTGTGTTTCCTCCACCGGCACGAAGAAAGAGAACAGGGATTCCTAATTCTCCAGGAATTGCCTTTGTTTCCAGAAAGCAAGAAAAAACAAAGAAAAATTGTTATATGCTAGTTTTATCGCAAATTTTCATACTTGCGAGTATATTTCATTTATAATGAACGTACAAAGTACAACAGGAAATAAAAATAATGCCAGAAATTGAAGCATGTATTAAAAGATGCCAAATGTATAAAGACATTAATAGTTTTAAATACTGAAGGAAAGACGGTAATTGTCTTTCTTGCTACACATTTATATTTAACAAGTGAAGACAGACGTAGGTTGAAAACCAGCCCGGGAAGGAATGCTGGCGCGTGGCGCTCCTCAAGGCGTCTTGCCTCGCCGGCACAACAATACATAGAGGACTGAGATGTGAATTAACACTGAAAGAACACTGGCCGGTGATCTTGCTGCTCTTGTTGGTATTGCTGCTTTTACTTCCTTCCACAAAAACAGGAACAACAACAACAACAACAACAACAACAACAACAACAACAACAACAACAACAACAACAACAACAACAACAACTACTACTACTACTACTACTACTACTACTACTACTACTACTACTACTACTACTACTACTGCTACCACCACCACCACCACCACCACCAACACCACCACCACCACTACTACTACTACTACTACAAGTACTACAATGACCACTGCCACTACCACCGTCACCATTCATCTTCCTGAAGAGGTCCCTGGAGGCCTCTCAATGCGTAGCCCTCAAAATGTGAGACCTTCAGCGTGGCCTTAATGACTCGGGGTGAGTGAGGCAGTAGTCTCACCTCATGTTCTTAATAGTGACACTGTATTGGAAGGAACAGAGAATCGCGAAGACCTGCATTGTCTGAAAGAACCTTCTTTGTGTCTGGTTGCCTTTCTTTCTGTGTATGTGTCTGTCTTGCCTTCTTTGTCTCTGTTTATAGTGTATGTGGCATCTCTCTCTCTCTCTCTCTCTCTCTCTCTCTCTCTCTCTCTCTCTCTCTCTCTCTCTCTCTCTCTCTCTCTCTCTCTCTCTCTCTCTCTCTCTCTCTCTCTCTCTCTCTCTCTCTCTCTCTCTCCCCAAGTCAATCGTTTGATTCAGTGTCTGAATTAAATACTGTGTACTGTTTTGATATGGAGTATATAATTAAAAGTATTATTTAAAAAGATGCATGCTTCTCTCCGCGGAGACGCTGGCGGGGCGCCCCTCACATAGTATCTCGCCCTAGATGTCTATGTTATCTTTATGTTTGCACGAAGAGCATGACCTGCCTTCCTCGACCCCAAGACTTAGTGAGTGGAGGTCTGTGCTCAGTCCCGTGTAAACAAGGAGGCTAAGACGGTGTTGCCTGTGCCAGCATGCTCTTCTGTGCTGTGTGTGCATGTACTGTGAGGCTCAGCAAGTTCCGATGCTCGCGCCGTCTTGTTTTCTCTCCGTGGTCTCAGTGAAAAAGCTAAGGAGGTCAGGGCGACTTGCTGACCTGACCTGATGCCAAGAAAGATTTATTTATATCAGGGAGATTGAATAAAAGAGTAAACAGTGATGGAGGAATATTGTGCATTGGTTGGGAGCAGCATGTATTGTTGTCAAAAGGATGTGTATGATGCATTTCCTGTAATATTACGGTGTTAGTAAAGGGATTCGTGAGGGAATTTTACCTTACTGTGACGTTAGTGTTTTTTTCTTTTATTTTTACTACTTGAAGATTGGCAAGGGATCGTACTGTCTTAAAACAATAAAGAAGTACAAGAACTACACACACACACACACACACACACACAGAACATAAGAATATAAGAACATGAGAAATAAGGGAAGCTGCAAGAAGCGACCAGGCTTACACGTGGCAGTCCCTGTATGAAATATACCTACCTATCTCCATCTATTATCCCCATCCATAAACTTGTCTAATCTTCTCTTAAAGCTCCCTAATGTCCTTGCACTAACAACATGATTACTGAGTCCGTTCCACTCGTCTATCACTCTATATGAGAACCAATTTTTTCCTATCTCCTTTTTAAACCTAAATTTTTCAAGCTTGAATCCGTTATTTCTTGTTCTACTCTGGTTGCTGATCCTAAGAATTTTGCTTACATCCCCCATGTTATAACCCTTATACCACTTAAAGACTTCTATCAGGTCCTCTCTTAACTTACGTCTCTGTAAAGAATGTAAATTTAACAGCTTCAATCTCGTCTCGTAAGGAATACTCCTCATCCCCTGTATCCTTTTAGTCATTCTCCTCTGTACTGATTCTAATAGAACTATATCTTTCCTGTAATGTGGGCACCAGAACTGCACAGCGTAGTCTAGATGAGGTCTGACCAGCACCAAGTATAACTTTAATATTACTTCCGGCCTTCTACTTTTAACACTCCTAAAAATGAATCCTAGTACCCTATTTGCCCTGTTTCTGGCTTCTATGCATTGTTTCCCTAGAGGGAGTTCAGAGATAACTATAACTCCTAAATCTTTCTCGTACCCTGTACCTACCAGAATTTGGTTGTCTAATGTGTACCTATTGTGTGGGGATCCTCTACCTACGCTAAGCACTTTGCATTTATTGATATTAAATTGCATTTGCCATCTATCCGTCCATTCATTCATTCTATCTAAATCTGCCTGCAAGGCGATGGCATCCGATTCTGACCTAATTAATTTACCTATCTTTGTGTCATCCGCAAATTTACTAACATCACTAGTAATTCCACTATCCAAGTCATTGATATATATCAGAAATAACAATGGCCCTAATACTGGAATTAATTTATATTAACTACCCTTTAGTAAAGTAAGCTAGAGCAGTGTATGACTTCTGCCAAACCGACACGCCCTCGTGCTTGTGCTGGCGTGGGAAAACCATCGTGCTGTGTGGGAAAAACTGGCTGCGTTTTGATTGGAAAGAATGATGTGAGATTCTATTATTATTCCTATGCAAAAAAAAAGGAGGAGGAGGAGGAGGAGGAGGAGGAGGAAGAAGAGGAGGAGGGTAATAACAGCATTAGTAAAAACATCCACTTCAAACACCCCTTTGTCTGTGCCTTTGGACGCACAAATTACCTCAGAATGTTACGTCATAATGAATAAGACAAGTGAAGAAGCTTACTTTCTTTTGAATACCGTCTTTTCGGAAATGTTGATTTTTTTTTATTTTGTACAAAGTACAAAAAAAAAAACGTACAATTTTTAGTAGAGTGAAAAAAATCTACAATTCACCCTAAGGAGGAAGAACAGAAAAATTACGAACTATACCACCACCACCACCACCACCACCACTACTTCAACTACTACCACCACTACCACCACACTTTACTCTCAACTTTTCCCATTTTCAAGAATTCCTCCCTTCTCTTCCCTCGCTTCACCATCCTTCATTCTCTCTCCCTTACGTTCCATCCTTCCTTTCGCCGACATAATGCTTGCAACAGATCCCCCTCCTCTTCCTCCCCCTCCTCCTCCTCCTCCAGTCCCGTAGCATTAGAAGGGCCTTGTCTCCCCTTATAAGCAGGGATGCTCAGTGGAACATGTCGAAATAGCGTTGCCTAGCCGCCGCCGAGTATAGGAGTGTATTGAGGGTGCATTATCTCGGTACAGTGGCGGTGAGCGGGGAGATGGGTCGGTGAGTATGTTCAGGCGCAGATAGAGAAATGTGTTATTGGTCTGACGAATTGATTAATGAATAGGTATCTGGTTGAACAGGCAGATTTACAGATAGATGGCTGGATGGGTAAATGGTTAAATAGATCGACTTGCTGATAAATAGATTGATATATAGATGGACAGATGGATGGATAGATAGAGTAATAAATACATGAATAAATTAATAGCTATATAAGTAGATATAAATATATATAGATGGGTAGATAGACAGTTCAGTAAGTAGAAAGTAGATTAGATAAATAGACAGACAGACAGATAGACAGGGATAATAGTACATAGGTGGGAAAATATGTTGATAAATCCCCGTTGATTGATAAGAAGGTGGAAGTATTAGATAGGGAGAGATGTACAGATAAAACATCGACGAATGGGTAGGTAAGTGAAGAAACACAGGATGGTTGAAGAGCAATATACATAAACAAATAAGAAGAAAGTGGAAGTGTAAGCGATGAATCAGATAAAGAGAGAAATTAGCTGTATATTGATGGACAGAACATATAGAAATGCAACTGTAAATCATGGTAAACAAACTAAGATAAATAAAGGTATGTACTATGTTAGAAGGAAATGACATTAGAGAGTCAGCCAGCACATCAGACATTCAGAAAGCAGGACAGGCAAAGACACATAGACACACTGACTGATGGGTGCATATGCCAAATGAAATAGTAAACAAACATTCATATATAGAATCATTACAAATAGAAAAATATCAGAAACTTTGAGGCAGACAGACTGAATTTCGCATAACGAAAATATTTGTATGTTCATGTTTGGTAACTTACACACGAGCAATGGATAAAAAAGAGAGATTTTACATATAAACCTAGAGAAACAAAGGAAAGCAAAACATTATAAAACAAAAAAGACAAAAAAAAATTATTCCTCCTATCTGTGAATCAAGTTGCAGACAGAGGCGCCCACACACACACACACACACACACACACACACACACACACACACACACACACACACACACACACACACACACACTTTCCTGTCGCCAAAAATACACACAATTCTCCTGCTACTCTATGAATTACCTTACTAGAAATGAAAAATGCATAAATGTTATGAATTTTGTATATTGTTGTGTGGATCACTGGAATTGTGTTGAAAATATGGAGAGAGAGAGAGAGAGAGAGAGAGAGAGAGAGAGAGAGAGAGATTGGATGTCTTACAGCACAATAAACATGCATATATATCGTGCACATTATTCTTCCTCTTTTTTTTTTTTTTCTTTCTTGCGACATTTGGAAAAAGCAAATGTTGAGATATTGTGTGTGTGTGTGTGTGTGTGTGTGTGTGTGTGTGTGTGTGTGTGTGTGTGTGTGTGTGTGTGTGAAATAATAGACAAACGGACAGACAAACAGATACATTACAATACACAAAATTGCACATAAGCTGAGGACAGAGACTCCCAACCAATCACGCACCCACCCACACAAGACAGACAGAAGGTCAAAGATATACTGATATACGTACTGACGTACATTCTTCATCTCTTCGGTCAATATGAAGACGCTACACGAACTTACATATTGTCCTGTGCGTCTCGAAGGAGTAACGCCGGGAGATGACAACGTCCGCCCTTTACTGCTCAGGGAAGCACAGGGACTGAGTGTGTTGCTGGCAGTTTGTTGCAGTTTTAGGATTCCGGAAGGCTGACGAAGAGTTTTAAAAGTAGGAATGTATTGGAGAGAGAGAGAGAGAGAGAGAGAGAGAGAGAGAGAGAGAGAGAGAGAGAGAGAGAGAGAGAGAGAGAGAGAGAGAGAGAACACAAACATAAAATCGGAGGGAAAGAAAGAGAAAGTTTAAAGTAAAAAAGAATGAAAAAAAAAGCTTCAAACGTATAGACAAGTAAATGTATATACATTCTGACACACACACACACACACACACACACACACACACACACACACACACACACACACACACACACACACACACACACACACACACATTGACAGTCATAGTACCACACAAAAAAAGAAAAAAAAGCCAGAAAATAACAGAAAGAAGTGAAAAAAAGAAAACATTGAAAGCCATAAGCCGGAGTGAACAAGTGACATCAGGAAGAGAATGTAATGTAATATTAGTAGGTGCCTGAAGTTACTCGGAGAATGACATCATGCTTAAAGGAAAGTGATGAAAGAAAATAGCATGCTTTAACTTAAAAAAAAAAAAACTGCGGTAATGAACAAGGAAAATATGAGGGAATAAAGCAATAAAGTGGGAAAATGTGAAGCAGATTGAAAGGAAAAAAAAATGAAATTAAGTGTTAAAAATGGGTGATGCCTACTTAGAGAGAGAGAGAGAGAGAGAGAGAGAGAGAGAGAGAGAGAGAGAGAGAGAGAGAGAGAGAGAGAGAGAGAATGTGTCTTTCCTGTCACCTCAGATAAAAATCTATATATTTTTTACGACATTTCATTTGCGCTGAAGAACACAGACAATGAAAAAGTAAATATGACGGTTCCTTCTTTCATATTTATTTCTTACGACATTTTATGAGACAAGACTGTACTTCGGTATCCTTATGTTACATTGTTATTTTGTCTTTTTATTTATTTATTTATTCTCTGCTTATTACTTATATCTAATACATATACTTTTACTGTCCTTTGTTTTCTAACATTACTTTGTTATTTTATGCTGTTTCTTTATTGTATACATTGTTGCACGTGAGTATAAGAGTTTTTTTTTTCTTTTTGTAAGAGGGAAAAAAAGTCATTTCGGATTTTATCTGTGGAAAGAAAACGTGTGTGGGATTTTTCTGAGGAACGTTATTCGTGTGTTGAGAGAGGAGAGTTTTTAAACTTCATTAAATGCTCTCTCTCTCTCTCTCTCTCTCTCTCTCTCTCTCTCTCTCTCTCTCTCTCTCTCTCTCTCTCTCTCTCTCTCTCTCTCTCTCTCTCTCTCTCTCTCT
>NC_087181.1:5252118-5254618 GCF_035594125.1 Scylla paramamosain
GACATAGACGAAGGAATCAGAAGTAAACTGTCAAAATTCACAGACACTAAAATTGCTAACAATACTGACACCAAACCAGCGTCAAATTTTGCAAAATGATGCATACACTCTCATTGAATGGTGTGAAACGTGGCTTATAACTTTAATTTTGATAAATGCCACGTATCAAGTATTGGAAATAGCAATCCGCAGGAAAATTATAAAAAGTAATCCCCCATCAAAAGTTTGGATCCTGAGAAAGATCTGGGAGCTTTAGTGACAACAGATCTTAAACCAAGCAAACAATGCACCGAAGTCATTGAAATTGCCAATAAATTAATAGTTTTCACCTTCCAATCTGAAAAAAAAAAAAAATTTCACCTTGTACAACTCACTTGTACGTCCTCATTTTGAATACAATGTAAAGTTTTTGTCATCCTGTTATAAAAGGAATATTGAGAGATTATAAAAAAACAAAAACAATACCAAGTAGAGTAACGAAAATTACTCGAAGGCTTCGCAATAAACCCTACAAGGAACGCCTTAAAGAACGAGATCTATTCTCCCTCTCCAAACGCAGGCTAAGAGGGGATCTGATATTGCTTTACTAAACTTTTAAGGCTTTCACAAATATGAGACCGGAATTCTTCCTAAGATTCAACATGTCTAATATTACAAGAAACAATAGCAAATAATAGGTAAGCGATTTCAAACAAATGAAGCCAAACATTTTATTTCAATCGTGTCATAAATATGTTGAATTGTGTTCCATCAAGCGTCGTTAACTCAGGTACTGTTCACTCATTGAAAACCTGTCTTGACAAGTATGTAGACACTAATTCCCGGTTGTCATTGTTCATGTCTGAATAACGAACACGTTCACTCCGTACTGTCCGTGCTGGCATGTAGATTGTATGTGGTCGAAGTAGTCCTCCTGTCTTTCTTAGTTTCCTCTCACACTCCATGTTTTTTTCTGTACAACATGGTACCATTTCCTTTTTCAGGTGAGCCTTGCCTGGAGGGATAGGGGGTGGGGGATGGAAGGACCCTTCTTCTGTGCTATCCTTTCTCTACCACTAATAGAGTAGAACAGTTACCCAAACAGACTTACAAGGACCTCTTGGTCTGTTACTGTTTGGACTTCTTTTGTGTTCGTTAGGTTTCTCTTTCTGTGCTATCCTGTTTGTCTCTTCCACTAGTTAGCGTAGAGTAGTTACCCAAACAGCCCAGTACAGACCTCAGGAACTTTTGCTGTTTGGACTTTGTTTTTATTCTCCTCCTCCTCCTCCTCCTCCTCTCACCACATGATGAACAATTACCTGTGAGGGGCATTGAAAACTGAAGAACCCAATCAGTTAGTGACTATCATAGGGATTTGAGGTACCAGGGGTCACTGCTGCAGGAGTGCGGCGCTCCTTTACGAGAAGTGCACTCTTATAGGAGTCGCATGGTAGCCGGAGCCTGATTGACGGATGCCTCTCTTGAAAGCGCCAGGCACAGTATAGAGAACCCAGCAAGCCCACTTTTGTTACAATTTTTTTTCAAATTTCCGCGCATGACGTCACGTTGTCGGAGATCAGGACTGCCAGATTCGCCTTTTTTAGGCCAAAACATAATTTTTGGCTTTTTTCATGCATTTGGTCTAAGGATATCTGGTTTGCCATGAATTACATTATTATTATTATTATTTTTTAGATATGGTGCTTATATATGCTCCATTTGGCCATAACAAGTTTATTTAATATGGTGAGTTTGTTCACCGCCACCTAAGACAAAACTTTTTTTTCAAGTTGTCGAGTGCGCGTATGTTTTCCTTTATTTTCCTTCTGTTACCATGGTTATCCTTGCAGTTTTTCCCATTTTCCCTTATTGCTATTGAATAACAATAAGGGAAAATTGGACAAATCAACTGGGTGATGATGCTGATGACGCGCGAGTCCACGGCTGAACTCTGGCGTGTTTTTTTTTTTTTTTTCTCTCAAGCGGCTGATGTAATTTAAGGCTTCCTATCAACAGCTACCTGTGTTCATGAACAAGCCAGGAGTACGTTGATAGGGTGCTGTCTATGGTAGTACCGTATATTTTGTTATGATGAGTCATTGGTAAACTCGTTTTCCATCCCCCAAAAGCGATCGTTCTGGTTGTTTATATTTATGTCGAGTGGGAAAGAAAAATGTCTAGAGCAGTGTGATTGAACTGTAGGCCCGCGCGCCAGTTGATTTAGTGTGGCCCGCGTGCACTCATTGATTAATTTTATATGAGGAAAAAAATACTTAAATGATATTCAGCAAAGGTCAAGTGTGTGGAATAATAACGATTAGCTTGTTATGACATTGCTGCTACAATAACATAATGCCTGCAGAGCGAAAGTCCTTCCCCATGGTTATGAAGTAGGGACGTAGGTATATGGTACACGTCATGAACACGGCCACTTCTTTGTGCCAAGAACGTTTTCATAATGTGTTGTTAGTATTTTTGCATTCACTCCTGAACCCACCAATCTCAGTTAGTGTACATTGGA